>NC_056740.1:388021411-388098911 GCF_019279795.1 Protopterus annectens | reverse complement strand
CGATACACATATGTGCTACCTGTGTGCATTGCACTTTATGGCAATGGAAGACTGCACTGCTCAGAATTCAGTAATCATGTTCCTAGCATGAATCCCAGGCCACCATCTTGTTTTACAGGGCATGTATGGCAATGGCTGCCAGTGCTAATGCCCCTTGGACAGTTTCTACCCCATGTGCCATGGAAACCAAGCTTATATTCTACTTGTTGTATAGCCAGTTCAGGGAGTGTCTGTTGGGTCCCTGTGACAGCCTTTTATGAAAAGCTAATGCCTAGTTTGACGTGACCTAGCTGGTAAGGGTGGCCATTGTCATCCCTAGGACTGGAGAGCAATGCTACCAATGCAGACACGGTGAGAATAAATAGTGGTGTTGCCATCCTGAATATCTGCAGTGGTGAGAAGAAGGAGTTAAGCAGGAAAGGCCTAAATGGTACAGTAAGTATGTGGAATTGCTTTTTCAAAGTGTAATTTTAACTTTTTTTTCTGTCATTTGGTGTAGTTTTTCTAATAAAGACTGTTTCCTCTAACAGATACTAGAATATATCAGGTGGGATACTGTGGGAACTGTCTCGGTACTATATTTGTTGCTTGTCTGCCTGTCATGGTACTGCTTCATATTGTAGAGTACTGCAAAGCTGTCCTGCAACAGACACCATGTCAGGCTTCTGCTATCTGGGTCTATATTTAACAGTCAAATGACATTTGCATTGTATAGCTAAACATCAAACCCTATCCATCGAATGTTCATTCAGTGAACATTCATTTTTTTTCAACAGGGAAAGTAACTAGTTAGCCAACACTTCCCCATCTCACACACTGAAGTATTTCAAACCCATTCAGGTTGGGGGCTTTGCCCACCACACCTTCCACACCCCCTAACTATATATACCAACTCTGAGACCACATTACAGGTGGGAAAAGGACAGACAAGGAAGTGATGACCAACTAGTTACTTTCCCATTCACTGAAATGAACATTCACTGAATGAACATTTGATGGATAGGGATCAATGTTTAGCCATTTGATGCAAATGTCATTTGACAGTTAAACATAGACCCCTGCTAACTTATAAGTAGATTGGAGCTACAGACTATTTGCAGAACTGCTGATACATTTCCAGGCTTTTGTTGTCTTGCAAGTACATGTGAGTCTGTAAATTAGTTTTGAGGCTGTGGGCTGTCTTGTACATACATGAGGAGCTACATCTTAGTAGTGAAACTATGGGCACATTAACAAGCTTCTGCTTTTGTGCATGCACATATTGCAGTATATTTTTGCACTGATGTCTGTATCTAACTTACATCTGTATGTGAAGGATGTTTTGTCCTTTTTATCTTTCAGCAGGCACATCAGCTGATGATACATCAGCTACAGTTAGTCCCTACCCCTGTCGTTGTGATGGGTGAGAGTGCTGGGAGTGTCTCACAGGGGGATCTTAGGTCTACCAGGTAGCCAGGCAGTCTGGCTTGCTTGTGTACTGCAGCCTAGCCACTACTGTAACAGTAGATGCTGGAAATGGTTGAAAGCGCAATGCCCCAGTGGGTACTCAACACTGTGCCCCAACTCCATGTAGGGCATTGTGGATGCATTTTTCCAGTAGGACCCTGACATCAGGCCACCAAGGAAAGTGTGGCCCCATTAAGCAGCTACCCTGACCCATCAGGGCCATCTTTTGGGTAAAACTGACCTGCCTCTTGGCCAGTAAGCTGCCATCGTGATGCCAGTCCCCACCACAGTTTTACTTCACTTTCTCTCTTTTACTTTATGGCCTGTAATGTTTGTGTTGTGTGCTGTTATTTTTGTTTCTGCTTCTCCATACTCTGGCAAATGATCCTATTTCTTCCATTTTGCACACACTTCTTAAGGCTGGGCAATGTCTCTTATGAGGACACTTCACCACAGTATGTGCTGTATCTTTTATAGAATTCACTTTTCTGTTTGATCATTTAAATTCACTTTCTTTCTCTCATTGCTTCTGATTTACAATTCTTTATATTTACATTTCATTTTTCTTTTCCCATGTCTCTGAAATGTCAGTGTATCTGATATAATAAACAAGTAATCTCTGTGGTATCCCCGAAGTCTCAAAACAACCCACTAAAGTGTAGTGGGTCTAAAAACAAAACAGTGTAAGAAACTTCTCTATGTGGAAGATTTTCAGTCCATATATTTCTAGTTAATCACTGTATATTAATCAGATCAGACAATAGTAGTAGAAGTAGCGAACGTAAACTCGTCAAGTCAAAAAGTAATATTACAAAATATATAATTCTACAGCATTACTAAGTATTCGAAAGTAATCCAAGCAAGGCAGGCCGGCTGTTTCCAGTCGAAAATCCTTTATTAAGTACACAAACAAGCGATCCAAGTAAAACAAAAATCGAGTAATAATTTCCTCACAAGCTTTCTAAATATATATATATATATATATATATATATATATATATATATACTCTTTATCAGGCACGGGAGTGGTTTATTGTGCTGTAAAACAAAGTGTTATTGGTACACATGTTAAATTCACATCCCTTCCCCCATCAGTGTGACATTGGAGCTGGTCCTGCCCTACCTAGTAGCTGTCATAATAATATATAGCCCTAATGTACTTTAATGGTACATCTTATTTAACCAAATTATTAAGTAGATTATTAAGTCTGCGATTTTATCCAAGGCAATATACTACATGGCTGGAAATATATCAACCTTAGTTCATTTTGCGATTAAAAATTATATATAAATATATACATATACATTTTGCATGTAAAAATCACTTTCTATTTTCATAATCTATTGTTAACAAAGATCGCTTTCGTCCTTCTAGACTTCTTCAGGTCTGTGTATAAGAATCCTAAAAACCTATATAATTGTATAATTAGTTAGTATTGTTATTACCATCATTTTGAATAAAGTGGAAAAAAGATAAAATGCATGTATGATGATGGAAACAAAATATACACTTAAATTTCAAATGATTTAAAATGGTATTTAAAATCAATTTGTAGAAAAAAATAATAAAATAAAATACAATTAGTCATGTAAACAATGTGGCAATTTTCTAAGTTCCAGTGCACTTTTAATTGAACAGTAGTAGTTTAGTCCAGGCTTTCTAAAGAGTTCAGCTTTAATTGCCACATGAGTTCATGTTTCTCCAGAATATTCGGGATGTCTCCTTCAAGATCACCCATGTCTAAGCGATCCAGGATCTGGAACTTAAAACCTGTGTGTCTTTTATGAAGAGAAAGGTGTTTGGCTAGTGCATTATTTTTACATCCAGAGCGGATTTCTGACAGATGACATGAAATCCTTCAGCAGGTTTATTTACAGTCTTGCCCACATAGAATGCATCACATTCATTGCACTGTGCCCTGTAAATTACTTTTTTAGTGTTAGTCACCACCTGCACTGGTTTTAATGATCTTCTTTAAATAAGGGCAATAAAAACTATCACCTAGCTGTATAAATATACAAAATGTACAATTAGTTTCACATCACTCAACCTCCCCAGTAGAAAAATGTTATGCAATTCCACAGAGAATAACAAATGCAAAAAGAGCTGAATCCTGACATACACTTTGGATTATCACAGTATCAAAAATATTATTGAAGAAAACTGGGACATTGTCACAGGAAACCCTTTTCTGATTAACATCTTAGGTGAAGCCCCATCATTTGTTTATAGGAAGGCCAGGAATATTAGAAGTTTTGTTGAATTTAAACCTAGACCATGTGAGAAAAGCACTAAAAGATGTGAAACTAATTGTACATTTTGTATATTTATACAGCAAGGTGATAGTTTTTATTGCCCTTATTTAAAGAAGATCATTAAAACCAGTGCAGGGGGTGACTGTAACACTAAAAAAGTAATTTACAGGGCACAGTGCAATGAATATGATGCATTCTATGTGGGCAAGACTGTAAATAAACTCAAGCGAAGGATTTCATGTCATCTGTCAGAAATCCGCTCTGGATGTAAAAATAATGCACTAGCCAGACACCTTTCTCTTCATAAAAGACACACAGGTTTTAAGTTCCAGATCCTGGATCGCATAGACATGGGTGATCTTGAAGGAGACATCCCGAATATTCTGGAGAAACATGAACTCATGTGGCAATTAAAGCTGAACTCTTTTAGAAAGCCTGGACTAAACTACTACTGTTCAATTAAAAGTGTACTGGAACTTAGAAAATTGCCACATTGTTTACATGACTAATTGTATTTTATTTTATTATTTTTTCTACAAATTGGTTTAAAATACCATTTTAAATAATTTGAAATTTAAGTGTATATTTTGTTTCTATCATCACTCGGAGGCTCTAAATAAAAATCTGCCTAAGCAGCAGAGACCTCCAAAGCAGACACCCAAGCAACCGCTATCCCAAAACAAAACACGTGCAACACATAGCTCACAAAGCCAGTGTGCCGAACAGTCACAGCCCTTAAGGCTAAACAACACACCTGATACACTTGTAATAGGTGACTCTATCGTCAGGCACACTGACGTCCCGCTCACCAGGCTGAACAAGGAGAAGGTCACGGAGAGCTGCCTGTCGGGCGCTAGGATCCACCACATAACACAAGCACTCAGGTCACTCCAAGGCAAGTACAAATATGACTCAGTCATTGTCCATGCTGGTGTGAATGACTTGAGACATACCTCCCTGGACTACATGAAAAGAGACATAGAGAGCTCTCTGAGCATGTAGCCCAGGCCAGTATGACCCTGACCTTGAGTAGCATCTTACCCTCACCAAGAATGATGCCACAATATGAAGCAAGATGATCAATTTCAACAACTGGCTTAAGTACTGGTGTCATTCAAAGAGGATCCAATGCCTGTCAGCCTAGGATGACATAGTCGACAAGCCACGATGCTTCGCTAGGGACGGCTTGCACCTGTCACCCCTGGGCTTTCGGATATTGGCAAAGGCTCTTGCTTCCCCCATAGTGCCTTTTTTAGGCAAGGCTCAAAAGACAAACCCACCTCCATAGGTATCACAAGGGATAAGAAACTAAGAGTAATGCTACTCAACGCCAGAAATCTAAACCTCAAGATGCACACACTCGAAACTCTCCTTAGCATGGAGAACATCGATATCTGTGCAGTAACAGAAACCTGGTTCAAGGCTCCCGAGAGCACCCCAGCACTACCAGGTTATACCTCATACCATGCTTTTCGGCCCCAAAACTTGGACCGAACCACAAAAGGAGGGGGAGTATCAATATTCATCAAAGATACCCACACCTCCAGGTTGGTGGCACAGCATGAAGCATCAGAGACTATCCATGTGCAACTAACAGTGGGTAAAACTGTCTTCCAGTTTATAGCCTGCTACAGTCCACCCTCCCAAACCCAGGAACCCCACTCGGCCTTCCTGAGAACACTGGAAAATATGAAGGTCTCTCCAAACACCATTATATTGGGCGACTTCAACTACCCAAACATAGACTGGGAGCATTACTCTAGCTCCAACACCCTAGCCCAAAGGTTCCTAGAATTTATAAACTCAAATGCTATGGAACAACTTGTTACCACTCCCACAAGACGGGAAAACATACTGGACCTGATCATCACCAACATGGGGACTCTATGCTCCAGACCAGAAGTGTATCCCTCACTGGTAAGATCAGACCATAAACTAATCTCACTGGATATTCACATCCCGACCCCACCCCCTGCCCAGAAAACCACAGTGAAAAACTTCTCTAAAGCAAATTTCACACTCCTCAAAACCGAGGTGGAATCCTTCAAAGTCCCCGAGCCTGGAGAAAATACGGCCCAGAACGCAGAATCCTTTATAAACGCATTCTATGAACACCTTTAGGAATGCATGGATCATGCAATCCCAAATAAAACCAAGATCCAATCCTCCAAAGGCAGACGTCCTGTCTGGTGGACCCCAGCCATAAACAAACTATACAATAGAAGGAGGAAGCTGCTACATGATAGAGCAAAATCCCAAAAAGGGAAGGCATCTCTGATCAGTATTAGCAAAAAACTACGGGCACTCATAAAATCGTCTAAGGCCAGCTTCGAGAGAAAAATTGCACAGGACACTAAGGATAATCACAAGGCTTTCTTTAGTTATGTTAGGAACCTGGGTGGGAATTCCCAGATATGCTCAGAATTAGTCCAAAATGACAAAAATACATTGAACCCACAGACATTGCCAACATCCTAGCTGACAGGTTCAGCACAAACTCCCACCAAAAGGGCAAATAACTTTCCCAGCAGAGTGCTTCCCACCTGACATCTCAGATGCTCAGGTAAGAGCTGCCTCTCCAAAGCAAAAACACAGCATCAATGGGACCAGGTGGTGTCCCGGGCTGCGTCCTACATGAACTCCAAGAAGAGCTAAACCCAAACATAAAACTACTGTTCAATCACAGCCTTACTACAGGATATGTACCCAAAGAGTGGCGTACAGCAACAGTGGTCCCTCTCCACAAAGGTGGTGCCTCAATGGATCCTGGAAACTATTGCCCCATAAGCCTGACTAGCTTGGTCTGCAAAGCTATGGAAAGGATCATCATGGACCTCATAAATAAAGATATTGGGGACCTACAGACACTGGATCCTACCCAGTTCAGCTTTGTTAAGGGCAGATCCTGCCTCTTAAACCTGGTTGATTTCTTTGAAACAGTCACCAAGGCCATTGATGAGGGGAAGGTGGTCCACACAGCCTACCTGGACTTCGCAAAAGCCTTCGATACAATACCCCACTCGGGCATTATAGATAAGCTCACCAGCTTAAATATAAACCCCTATGTCACTAGATGGGTTGCAAACTGGCTCAAGGACAGAACCCACATGGTTAGAATTGCTGGAGCCATGTCAGACTCCAAACCAGTTACAAGTGGCGTCCCACAAGGCTCAGTCCTGGGACCTCTCTTGTTCGGTATATATTTCTCGGAGGTACAGGCCAACACGGAAGGACTGTGGCTGACCAAGTTTGCAGATGACTGCAAACTGGACACCATAATCGATTCTCCAGCCGACACAAGCATCCTCCAAAAGGGCCTCATAGAAACAGACAACTGGTGCCAGAGCCATGGCCTCAAGCTAAACGCCAAAAGTGTATAGTCATCCCCTTTGGCAAAAACAAAGTGCCCACACATTACCACATAGGTGGAAATCCATTAAGTACAGAAGAAGTAATTAGGGACCTGGGGACCCAAGTTGATAGCAGTCTCTCATTTGACAACCACGTGGCCAAAGTGGTTAGAAAAAGTACAAGCAAACACAGGAGGTTTATGGCTGACAAAGTTTGCAGATGACTGCAAACTGGGCGCCATAGTAGAAAACACATCTGACACAGATATCCTTCAGAAGGGTCTCACAGAAACGGATAACTGGTGCCAGAGCCATGGCCTAAAGTTAAATGCCAAAAAATGCATAGTCATACCCTTCGGGAAAAACAAGGTTACCCCTAGCTACCAAATAGGTGGCAATCCACTGAGCACAGAAGAAGTTATCAGGGACCTGGGGACCCAGGTTGATAGTAGTCTGTCATTCGACACCCATGTAGCTAAAGTAGTTAGGAAGACCTTCTACATTGCCCACCTTATCATGAAGGGATTCTCATCTAGATCAAGGGAGGTCATAGTCTCCCTATACTCATCACTCATCAGACCAATGATTGAGTACAATGCCCCATTCGGAATGTATCTGACCCGACACTTGCAGCAGCTGGAGAGGCCACAAAAGTTCCTCACCAAAAGGATAAAGGGTCTCAAACATCTGTCCTATGCTGCCCGACTGAAAGAACTCCAGCTCTATTCAGTCGCTTCCCGCTTGTTCAGAGGTGACCTTTGCCTAACATACAAGGCCATGTCAAACCCAGATTTGATGAATATGCTTCACCTCAAAAAATCTAGATCCATCAGAGCCACAAGGGCGGGAGACTTAAACCTCGACACGGCTATTAATTGCTCCCTATGCTGTGGAATAAAATCCCGGTATATGTGAGGCAGAGCACCTCGCTGGCCTTGTTCAAGAGAAATCTTGACCAATGGATGGGAGATCGCAGATATACCCCAGGGATTACCTCAGTGTCACTGCTCGACAGAGGTACAGCAAAATAATGGGTATAGTTCCCCATACTAAAGGGGTGGCGTAAGCCACAAAACTATGGGCTAGGCTTGTAAATGCCCTCGGGCAGATAGCCTAGTATGAACCTATGAACCTATGAACCTATGAACTTAGGAGGGAGAGTCAAGTCAAGTTCTATAAACAGTGTTTGTTTTTTTCTCAAATATCTTTTTATTGAATATTTTTCACTCATAAATGCAAAAAGAAAAGGATGCACAGAACATAACATAGGAAACTAAAAACACCATGACCAACCAAGTATTCCGAAACGTTTTAATCCACACACTAAGCGCTTTCACCATCAAAACATGGCATCATCAGAGTGAATGGAATCAAACTGCCCCAATGCTTTTATACATAATGATTAAACATGTTCCAATTAGCCAATGCTGTAATTACCTTGTTCTTAAAGAAGCATGTGTCAAACAATTACATACAGCTCGTACCTTAGTGTAATCAATGTTTGTGAGACATATATATTTATAGAAAATACATATAAAATACATATAAAAATACATATGCATATCCAATAACAGATTTTTTGAAAATTGTATGCTAAATTTATATTCTTTGCCTATCTATATAACATTTGCCTTTTGCTTCAATATTGGTTTTAAGGAGATGTGTTCATTTAACCCAGGTGACATAAAGGCATTTAACATAATCTGCCATTTATATTCCAAATGTTCCACCTTTAAATTTTCATCTCCTCCTCTTTCACTGAACAGCACACAATCTATCACAAAAAATATAAATCTCCTAAAGTTAATACACTTTGTGCTATGTACATATAAGGCATTGTGTATATCATGATTCTTGATAGCCCTAAGGTGCTCACCTATCCTGTCTTTTAATCTCCTGATAGTCTTACCTACATAGTAAGCACTACAGTTGGTACACGTGGCCAAATAAACCACCTTTATTGTGTTACAATTAACTCTACCTGGACAGGAAATAGTTCTATTGTAACCTTGTACACTAACATAAGGGCCATCACTGATATACCTACACATCCTACAAATGCCACATCTACTCATCTTTGAAATAGTGTATTTAATATTGTGCTGTTCCAAGAATTCTTTGATATTCTTTCCCCTTGAATATACTATTCTAGGGAACGTACCAAGAAGATTTTTGAGTTCACCACTAAAACAAATATCCCATGCTGTACGAACAACTTCCTCAATCCCTTTTGCCTGGCTATTGTAAGTTAGTACTAAAGCTCTAACATTAGATGAATCTTGTTGTTTAGATATCATTATATTATTAGTACTCTTTGCCCCTAAAATAGGGGGAAATAAAGTATTTATTTTGTTTAAAACTTCCTTACGTATTTTAGTTAGCAATTTAAGAGGATAACCTCTTTCCAAAAACATCCCAATCAAGGTATATAGTTCTTCATCCAAAATTTTATTATCATTTATAATTCTGGGCAACCTTACCATTTGCCCCTTTACAATACCCTGAGCTGATGCAAGGGGTGGCAACTAGTGTAATGCAATAGTGAATTACTATGTGTTTCTTAACTATATATTTTACTTACTGTACCATCTAAACTTTTTACAAGAGTTATGTCCAAAAAATCTATTTGTTCATCACTCCATTTACTAGTGAATTTAAGAAAGGTAGTTGTTGTATTTTGATATTCTACAAAACTTTTAGCTTCTTGTTCATTACCTTTCCCCAAAATCAGGACATCATCTAGGAACCGATTATATAATAATATTTTGTCTTTGTATATAGAATTCAAAACACATTGTTCCTCCCAATGAAGTTTTGGAAAGAGGTTATACTCTTAAATTGCTAACTAAAATATGTAAGGAATATAAATGGCAGATTATGTTAAATGCCTTTATGCCACCTGGGTTAAATGAACACATCTCCTTAAAACCAATATTGAGCAAAAGGCAAATGTTATATAGATAGGCAAAGAATATAAATTTAGCATACAATTTTCAAAAAAAAATCTGTTATTGGATATGCACATATATTTTTATATGTATTTTTATATGTATTTTCTATGAATATATATGTCTCACAAACACTGATTACACTAAGGTACGATCTGTATGTAATTGTTTGACACATGCTTCTTTAAGAACAAGGTAATTACAGCATTGGCTAATTGGAACATGTTTTAACCATTCTGTATAAAAGCATTGGGACAGTTTGATTCCATTCACTCTGATGATGCCATGTTTTGATGGTGAAAGCGCTTAGTGTGTGGATTAAAACAATTCGGAATACTTGGTTGGTCGTGGTGTTTTTATTTTACAAGTTTAATATCCATTGGGTATTTTTTCTTTATAACATAGGAAACTGTTGATGTTACACATTGCTTGACATGGGCAAGTTATTAAACTAGGTATAAACACACTGTACTAAATAAAATCAGATTTACTAAGCTTACAATAATGAATTACCATGAAGTTATGCTTATGTTATGGCTTAGTCAGGATATTGTTCTAAGACAATAATTCACTTGTACATTATGGTAGCAAATGAGAGTATAACTTGAAACATAACAACAACCTAAATGAAATACAAAAATTCTATACTAATATATATATATATATATATATATATATATATATATACACACAAATGTCACCTTAGTTAATGGAATTACTACTTTTAACTAAAAGGTGTGTTTACTAACCATATGCATTTACATTTGTTTTGCCATTTATGATAGAATATCAATTAAAGCTTTGCAATAGTTCTGATAATATGTTTGGTTCTTTTGACTTTTTGTGTGAAGTTTCTTAGCCAATATATGCTTTTTTTGCTATGTTCTTGTATTCTGACCAAGATCATTTGGATCTGTCCATTCAGTTTTAGTTATGTAAAATTTTAATAGGGTGCATAATGTTATTATAATGTGTTTGTTGAGACTGTTATGTAGCTTTTGAGTAGCCTGTTTTTTCTAAGAGGAATCTTAGTGAGCACCACAGTTTATAAACTGTTTTACAACTCCAGAAGATGTTCATAGGTTCATAGTTCATAGTTTAGTACTAGGCAAACTGCCCCTGTGAGCCATTTCAAGCCTAGCCAGTTATCCCTTGTGAGAGTCAAATCTTACACCTTGTGTTTCTAAGGCAAACACCTTAGCCATTAAGCCACCCTCCCAAAGGATATCAGCTTCTTTATTAGGACAACAGGGACAATATGATGACTTAGATGGATAACATTTGTTAAGGTGTATAGGTGTATGGTATGCATTGTTAAAGATCATAATCTGGGTGTAAATTAACTTCTTAAATGGCATCAATTTCATAATATTTCCAATGGCTAATTCCTTATTGTTGTCTGTCATGTTACTACCTTTTCCTTCCCAATACTTTGAGAATAGAATTGTATTTTGAAATTTAACTTTTACCATTAATTTATACATATTTGAGAGCATTTTCTTTTTGAACAAAAGTAACTTTTGAATTTGTTGTGCGAATTTGATATCTTGCTCAATTACATTGATATCCTTGGTTATATTGTCAACTAAGTATAGGATTTGTTTAATTATCACATTATATTTATTGCTTGCTCTAAGTAAGTTCTTGATATTTTCCATTGAAAGGTTCTGTAATTTATAGAAGTCCCATACCGTGTATTTTTTATTAATGGGTATTTATCTAGGTTTAACATAGAGTTTGCTAGTTTTATATCAGGGTTGTTGTGTATTGGTTGTAGAAGAATAATCATATCCTTTAGATTTATTGATATTAGTAATTTTTTGAAAATGTCGTATTTATTGATGAAAACTGTGTGATTTTTTTATTGTCTTAAGAGTTTCTTGATTTAAGAAGGGGAAAGAAACAGTGTTTGTGTCCCAATAATTAAACCACTTCAACCACTTTCCTAAATATTTCTGTTACAAGATTGGAGATAATGCCTTCCTTTCCCTACTAACTATTTCATCCATTATCTCAAAATCTTGCATTCAGGGGTAGAATTTATTTCCATTTCTTGTTGACTGCTTTGTTTGTCAGGGACAAGAATAATAGTTTTTGCTGGTTATGCAGCACGGTTTATTTGGCCTTGTATCTTAAAAAAGAAGAACATTTGCAATATTTCATTTGAGATGCAAATAAAGAGGGCATCAGCTGCTTTATCTGGGATTTAAAGTTTATTAAAGTGATACAGTTCCAAAAACATGTCCTCACATTTCCCTGGCCATGTCATGACACCTTCAACATTTTGCCAGATGCTTGTGGAAGCACGTTATATATGAGCCAGTATGTAAAAATAACTGTTAAGGCATTTCCAGGCAAAATTTTAAATTTCCTGGATTTTGCAGTATATCTAGACAAGAAACACACCTTATACCAGATCAACTTGGAGGCTGTCTACCTAATAATTTATCCCTTAATTTCTCTTTATTTCTATACTGTCTCCACCTTAAGTTGCCAGATGCTAGCATACTCTTTGTTGATTATCCCTTTAGAGACTGAGAAAGCCTGTCTGGCCTCAATTAAATGTTTCATCAGCTTGTAAATCCTTGCACTCCAGTTTCCATGTATCATTCAAAAGCAAATTATTTTTTGTCAGATCTCAATTCAGCCAATTGTCAGCTTACCTGATGTGCTCCCAGAAAAATAAAAAAGGAGTCTTATGATGCTACACTTCAGTTCCAACCTTCCTTGGTGTCTCTTGGTATGAACTCTCTTTTGGAACCAGAGCATTTCCCTATGGCATCATTTTCCCCACTTGAGTAAATTCTTTAGTATGACCACAACACTTCCCAATAAATTAAGAGGCCTAGTTCTCTGCCTCCAGTAAGTTATTCTACTTCTGTCATTGTGTTGTTCTATTTCCAGATTCAACAGAGGTTTCCATACAACCATGGCACCCTGGGACTGTAGTGGGTATAACAGTTTCAGTTGACGTGCCTCAGAATAATTATATGGCTACAGAACTCCTTATCCTCCCATTTCTTTCTCTTTAGACCAGCTTGCCCCAGAAGGTATTGGGCTTTGTCCCATCCCAAATGAAATCAATCATAATATTCTTAATATTCTTCAAGAACATCTATAGATATGTTGTCAAGAAAGACTGAAATGCTTTTATTAGAGTAACACAAAAAAGTTCAGGATTTGTAATCATTGATTCCATTCTTTAAATATAATAAATTTTGAATAACATTTTTCCATATTTTTTATTGAAACAGGGAAGATGGAGCTAGACCATACATTTAAATATTTAACAAATTGTGAGTACCATAAGTATAGATATGTCTAATTAATTCAGTAGAAGGAGTAAAATTCATATAAATCATCCTTGTTTTGTCTCTATTGACCTTACACCAGAAGATTTACTACATTTTGTAATTACCCAAACAGAGAGTTCAAGTCTGTGGGTAATACTACATTGTCCACATAGAGGGAAATGTTTGCATTCTTTTGGTTAAGCTGATATCCTCTAAGCTGAGACTTATTTAGGGGGACCAGCAGAGGATTCAGATATACAGTGAACACTAATGAGGAAAGGAGACACCCCACTTTTAATTCCTCTCAACAGAAGAAAAGGTTTAAAAAGTCTCCCATGGATCTTTTGGTTTGGGAGCCTTGATAAATTTTAGATAGTAATATGGAGAAATCTATAGACAATACAAACTTTATCAGAACCTGTTTTAGACATGGTCATTCAACCTGAAAAAAAAAACACATTTTTTGGCATCCAAACTAATGTGTACCAACTTTCACTTATTTTTCTGAGTATCATTTATAAACAGAAATATTTTCAAGATGTTATCAAAAGTCTGCATTCCTCATACAAAGCCACACTGGTTCAAGTCTATTAGTTCTTGCAATAATTTCTCTAACATTGCTGCTAAAAATTTCATGAATAATTGGTACTCAATTTAATATTAACATTGGCTTGTCGAAGGAAGCCAGCGCAGGGTCTTTCCCTTACTGACACAGCCCCTCTCTGGGAGGGGGGCATTCTGTTTGCTAAAAATATCATTAAACAACTTAACTAGCAAATTATCTTTACTGATAATCCATTGGTCCAGGGTAAAACATCATGACCTGGCATCTTGACCAATGCCTGCCTGCCTATTGTTCCCTGGTCCTATTCTCATGTAACAGGTGCCATCAAACTCTCTACTTGAATTTTTGTTAGACTTGGAGATGATTTAAATACTCGTTCATCTGTTGTTGCAGCTCATTTCCAATTTTCCACCCGAGTGCAACTGTCAATATCAGTCCAAAAATACTCTATGATGTCTGGAGTGAAATATATTTTCTGGCCCAAGATTGGGAAAATGCAGAGATTAAATTAGACACTGAATGCTCTTTTGCAAGAACCTAATTGCCAGGTTTTTATGATATCTAGTAAAACTTTGAAAGACTAAAGTTGATATTCATACTCCCATGGGTTGCACTTTCATAGCAGTTATTCACAAAGAGCGCCACTACACCTATACACAAATTTGTTATCTCAGGTTATTCACACTGAATAAGTAAATGTGAAAACTTAAAAAAAAAAAAAACACCTACTTTTGTCAAATACGTAAACTTGCTGAAGTTAATCCTCACATATGTGTGAAGTGCTATGTGAACACATAAGTATCTGATGTTGTCCTTTTCACTTGTTCCTCAACTATTGGATATCAATTCTGACCTTGGATCTGACTCAGACGCATTTGCTAGAATCTCTGACCCAACCCTTGAGCTCCTCCCTTTACCTATAATGCCCCAGTCAACCTGTTATACCTCAGATCTCATTTGCTGTCATATCATTACAGACACAGATCCTTCTCAGAGAACTTTTTGGATTCAATTTCTTAAATGGTTTCTCTTAAACTCCTTTTTCTGTCATCAACTACCTCCCTTACCTAGTTTTTTTGAGTTTTCTTTGCATTTTTGCATTGGGTTTAAATTGTACCTCCTCTTCAATTCTACCTAAGGTAGTTGTCATTACAGTTGTTGGTACTTTTCTTCCTATTTTTATCCCTTTTTCTACCCTCTAGAAGGTATTCTCCTTACTCTACCATTGTTAGTAGTCTGTATAAAAAAAAAAAAAAAACTTTTTCCTTTTTTCTTCAGACGTACGGGTTTTAAGAGATGCAATATCCCTAACTCTGATGCCCATAGAAAGTATGTGTCTCTTGCCTAGGAGCTTCTAACTTAAACATGGACTGCTCCATTTGTGCAGCTTTTAATTCCAGGGCCCTTAGTGACTGTTAAAACAAATTAGTTCTGAAGGCCTTCTTCTTCTTTTTCCTGTCCTTTTGCTCCAGACGCTCAAACTCCCACAAAGTCATTCAAAGCCTCTTTGAAGGTGAAAGAATCAAGAAAGTGGCTTCACCCCCCTCTCCTAAGTCTACTCCATCTTCAGAGTCTCCTCCTAAAATTAAAAAGAAATCAGATATGGCCTTCTTGGATCCAAAGTGAATCCAAAAAGAAAAAGAAAACTGGAAACACTCTAAAACAACAAATGTTTAATCCAGGTTCATGTTCGCAAGTAAACACTTTCACCATCAAGGCTTCTTCAGGCAAAATAAATACTGTCAATTAAACAACACAACTTAAATACATTTTAAAAAGTCACATGACTCTAATTACACCTTCTGATGCAGCATATTTAAATAAGGCTTTAAAGTAAAACTGTCATTAAGACCAGGTGGTACAAATGCTCTCATTCTTAAAATCCATCTCCTCTATTCATTTTCAGTTAAAAGTTTTATATTCCCATCCCGCAATGGTCTATAAATTACTTTTAAAATCATAAACTTAAAACTATGTTGATCACCTTTCTCTATAATGTGTTTATTAAGAGCATTTGTAACTACTCTATGTCTAATGTCACTGAGATGACAGGCTATACGCTCTTTAAATTTCCTGTTTGTCATGCCCACATAAAAAGCATCACAGATTTCACACTTAGCTAAGTATATTAAATTGCTTGTGTTGCAATTCCCATATGCATGTAAAACAAACTCTCTACCAGTCATGGGATGTGCAATGGATTTCTCTGTGAACATATGCTTGCAGTAAACACAATTCCCACATTTAAATGTACCTTGTTTCACATGTCCTACCTTAAAACATTCCTTGGGTTGCTCCTTATAACATAACATCTGTTTCAAAGTGTTCTTCCTTTTGTACCTGAAAGCTAGTGGATCCCCTACTATTTCCTTTAATGCTGGGGCGTTCCTTAAAATTGACCAATGTTGCCTAATAATATTTTTTACTGCTTCAGTGTTCCTGTTATAGATAAGCATACACCTCATTTTATTTACTTGGGGTCCTGCTCTAACTCTATCCTGACTCACACTACCAAAATAGGACTGAAGCCCCCTGCTTAGTCTTTGCTGTTGTATGCTCCTACTGGCAACACGGACTTCAGACTCTGGGTAACCCCTATTTAAAAAGTCAGAGACCACAACTTCCAATTGTTTGGGCATCCAATCATGTACAGTATTTAGTCTAACTACTCGTTGCATCTGATTTTTTATTATATTTCCAAACATAAATGGAGGATGCATGCTGTTACGATGCAAGTAACTATTACACTTAACCTCCTTTCTGTATAGTTCTGTATATACTATACCCTGCTCATCCTTCTTTAATTTTACATCAAGGAACATAATCTGTTCCTTATTTATATCATGTTTAAATCTTAGAAAAGTAGTAGTTCCATTAACATATAATATAAACTGTTCAAATTCATCTCGATTACCTTCCCACACAACAAAGAGATCATCGACAAATCTTTTATAAAAATGAATACACTTCTTAAAAGGATTGGTCAAAGACAACACATATGTCTCTTCCCACGTGTACATGACAATATTTGCATAGGTATTTGCATCTGCTGTTCCCATTGCTACTCCTCTTTCTTGATAATACAGACGAGTGTCAAAAATACAAATATTTGATGTTAAAACCATTTTTAATAGGTCACACATTAGTCTGATCTTCTCAGTATCATTGTCTGAAAACCTCTCCAAAAATACTCTGACACATTCAACACCATATATGTGAGGTATTGATGTAAACAATGAATCAATGTCCATTGCCACCATATGGGAACTAATAGGAAGTTGTCCACTTGACAATTCATACAACTGCTTTAAAAAGGTGTTAGTGTCTTTTAAAATAGTTTCTGTTTTCTCTAATACAGGTCTTACTTTTTTCTCCAGAAACTTAGACAGGGGTTTTGTAACCCACCCAAGAGCAGACACAATCGGCCTCATGGGTGGGTTAGTCCGATCCTTGTGCAGCTTAAGTATCCCATAAATAATAGGTATTTTTGGATTTTCTACAAACAGTCAAATGTTCTATCATCAAGTTTACCACTATCATGGAAAACATTCAATGCTTCCTTTAATTTGAGACATAAGCGATTACTTTCACTCCGTGTAATGTTACTATATTCAGCCCCTTGTAACATAAGCTTCATTTTTTTCCATATAAAAATCTTTACTCATTACAGCAATGCCTCCCCCTTTATCTGCATTTTTTATTACAAGGTCTGAATTATTTATCAAAGAGTGAATAGCAACATTGGTAAAATGCGGGTGCATTATTCTTCATATATAAATTATATATGTTTTGTTCTACCATCTTTTCAAAAACTTGCAAGTGGACATTATTAAATGGCACAAAGGTGCTACTTCGTCTTAAACCATTAGCTATGTAATAGCCAGCATCAGCATTAGGAAAACATGTTTTCAAACATAAATTATGTATAAAATATTTAACCTCAGTCAATGTTTCTGAAATGTCTGATACTGCAGATGGTACAAATGACAAGCCTTTGTTAAGCACAGATAGCTCTGCTTGTGTAAGTACATGTGAGGATAAGTTAAATACCATATTTACTTGGTTAACTGGCTCCTCATGAAGGGACGCCTGCTGGAATCTTCATTCATCACTCTGCTTGCTAGACTCTGCATCTTCGTTCTCAGATTCGACATGGGTAGGGGTTGATTGAGGAGAAGAGGAAAATCCACTGGATCCAAAGTGTTCATGCATACAGCATCCATGCATGCTGGTATATCTCACTTCAATCCTTCTCCCTGTGATGGTGTGTTTGTCGTCTGTCCAACTGGAGAGTTAAACTCATCCCCATCCGCAACGTCTTCTCCTGCAGCTATAATTGTTGACATCAACCGGTAACTCGTCTGTAGCAAGCTGCCCTGTTACACCACTCTGCAAACCAATTCTGGTGTTAGGTATCCCTTCTTCTTCCAGCATTAGTGCAGCCTCTGGCATTATTTCCACTGTAACTGACTATTAACAGATGAGCTAGCAGGAAATTCTCCTCATTCAGTTTGTTGTAGCAAGGGCGGTTCTTGCAACAGGGGTAGTTCTACGTCATTCAAACACACATGCTGATTGGTCTCTGCTCTCTCCTTTGGCCAGATGAAGACATTCTCCTTTTCAAAGTCTATGAGATCTCTTTGTAGCTTTTTCTTCTTGCCAGCAGCCAGTTTCTGCTCAAAAGCTACTAGCCTGCCAAAAGATTCACTTAAAAGCATGCCATACTCAGTAAAATCACCACATGAAACTAAATTATTATAAAGATCTTCAGTCTTGGAGCCGCATTCCTGTTCCATAGGCAAAAAATAAGCATTCATGAGTTCCATGTAGTTAAATGAACAGCTTAGGTTTATCAATTGCCATCTCCATAATAAATCAGGGTATTTATCCCTGTAAGATGGCATTTTTAACATACAGAGGACGTTGGCATGACCTTATACTTTAAGTAGGCTTCAAACAAAAGCCGTTGCCATTGGAAACATTTATAAGCCAACAAAGTATGCTCAAAGTCTTTCAACTTCAATTTAAAAGTGGAAAGCAAATTCACATACACATTTTCATCTCCTGTGAAAGAATCAAGAAAGTGGTCTCCACCCCACTTTCCTAAGTCTACTCCATCTTCAGACCCTCCTCCTAAAATTAAAAAGAAATCAGATATGGCCTCCTTGGATCCAAAGTGAAAATAGTCAGATTCCACATCCTCGGATCTGACAACCTCTCTTACTAAGTCTCCAAGGACCTGGTCCCCAGGGTTCTCTGTAGATACTGTTTCTCCTCGGCTCCATTCTACTTTCCTTCAGGAGACCCCAAGAAGAGAGCCTCAGCCCCAGTCTACCATCTCCTCCATCAGGTCCTCCAGGAGTCTTTCAGAAGCCAAAGTGGATAGGATGATGAGGAAGTTCCTCAGACCTCAGATCCGGATGGGGGTTATCCTGGATCTGTCTGCCATCACATCTGTGAGCCTTCTTGCTACTTTCCATGCTGTGATTTCTCCTTCTCCTATCCGATGGGTGTTTTTGGAGCCTTCAGATCTGAGAAACCAGACAGTGTCGACATCAGATCCAAAGACAGATAGATCTTTGACTCCGACTGAGTCCCTGACTTATTCGGTACTGATTCTTTTGGACCAGGATGAGTCTTGAGCCAAAACATCAGCATCTGGTCCAGGGGACTGAGTTCTACCCCAAGGTTGTTGAAGCCATCCCTCCCCTTGGAGCTTTGGCATTGGATAACTTGGGGTCCGACTCTGCCTTTGAGGCACAGGTCCAGGCAGGGTCGGGGCATGTTGGTATTGGGAGCTTCAGCTGTGGTGTGACCTGCTTTCGAGAAGTGGAGAGGGTCTTCTCTCATCCAAGAGATTCAACTATTTCCTGTTCGGATCCTACAACCCTCCCCCTTCAGGTCCAAGCTCTGATCCTCTTAGGCCTATTTCACAGGAACAGCTGGCCTCATCAAGCATCAATAGAGACCCCCTCAAGGACTATCCCCTCTCTTCGGATATCTCTCCAGACAATCCTACTGAGGAGGTTCCCCGTAAGAGAACATGCAAGTGGAGACACATAGACTGTCCTCAGGACTCTCTCACTGAAAACACAGACTTTGATAAAGGGGAGGGGTTGCAAGATCTCCACCGGATGACATCTACTTTGGAGACATCTTAGAAATTCTCAAGCTAAAATGTTGTTGGTCCGCTGATACCCCCTCCCAGGAGGAGTCAGTATTCCTGGAATCTTTTGGGTCTGACCGATCTATGTCTTGGGTGCCTTCCCCTGCAGATGATCTTATAGAGTTAGTCTCTCAGCAGGCATGGAAGAGACCAAATATTGTAGAATCCATCCGCCGTCATCCACACTAGAGTAAGGGAGTTTTTGTTGATGCTATGGTTGTGGCGGCAGCCACAAAGAAGTAGTTGCCACAGTAGCGCAAAGCTCCTCTATCCATCCCCCATAACAGAGACTAACGGGCATTGGACAGATTCCAGAAGTGCATTTTTGCCTCAGAAACCTTTGCCTTATAGTCTCTGAATTACTTAGTACATTTCAATAGACTGCAGTTATTTGACTAAGGAACTTTCCGATTTCTTCTCCAAGTCTATGTCATGGAGGACTATACGAAATCTTCTTCACAAATGGCCACTCTCTTATCTATCTGTAATGCATCCATGGGGCTAAGTTACCATGCTTTGGAGAGTACGTCATGGGTGGCTGGGTCAGGCATAGCTTTAGGAGACATGCCTGGATGTGCTTGTGTAACTTTACAAAGCTTTTCAAGTCTTCTTTCATTAATTCTCCCTTTGATGAAAAGTCTTTGTTTGGCCCTACTGTTAAGGAAATGCTTTCCCATAGTAAACAGGATGGAAAGACCCTGTCTGCAATAGGGATATGCTTTTCTACTCCCCAGCAATCCTTTTCCAGGAATCAGAAAGGAGGCATACATGTGGTTCCATAAGTCCCAGGGTCCTTTCCAGGATTCTTGCAGGGATATTTCCCCCAAAGGCACAGAGGGAGTTCATATGGAAGATGCTGTCCTCATAGCAGGGGAAGCCTGCAGAACCAGGGTTTCTGAGATTCTTATTTGGATAAACCCTTTCAGCATTCCTGAAAGGTTGCCTGACTGCCCACCTGTGTAGCAGTCAGGGGCACTTGTCTCTGCACGCAAACACCTGGGCATCAATAACAAATGATTCTTGGGTGCTAAAAAAATCATATCCAGAGGTTATTTCATACCATTTTCCCAGATTCCCCCAAACCAAAGAAAAAGGCTTCCTGACATCCCACCCAGTCTTGAAGAAATTCAAAAGCTGCTAGAAAAAAAAAAGAGTCATCCAGGAGATCCCACCAGACCAGAAAGGGCTTGGAACTTACTCAAGATTATTTTTAATCTCAAAGAAAACTGGGGATGTGAGACAAATTCTGAATCTAAGCAAATTAAATCAATTTGTGAAGAAGTCAAAGTTCTGAATGGTGATGATTCAGTCCATTCTGCTGTTTCTATGCAAGGATGATTGAAGATGAACAAATGATCCTGAAGATTTCTGAGCTTTTGGCTGGTGGCTAGTCACTATCAGTTCAGAGCCCTGCCCTTTGGTCTCATCACAGTCCCCAGGGTGTTTACCAAATGTATGGCAGTGATAGCAGCTCACTTGACACTGCTGGGATTTTGAGTGTTTCCATACCTAGATGACTGGCTCCTCATCGCCCCAACTAAGCATCTTCTAGATAAATCCAGGGACTACTTGCGCCAGTTATGTCAATCTCTAGGCATCTCAGTCAGCATCTGCAAATCTCATCTTCAACCTGCTCAGAGCCTAGAATTCATAGGTGCTCAGTTGAACACAGTCAGTCAGATAGCCTGTCTTCCATCACATTGAGTAAGGACCATCAGGTGCCAAGTGGAGCAAATTATTGAGCACCCTTCTCGCCCAGCCAGCCTTATTCTTCAGGTACTAGGGTCAATGGCAGCTGCCATAATCTTAGTTTCTATGCTCCATTTTTAAATGTGCATTCCTCAGTGGACTCTAGTTGATCAAGGGTCAATTCTTCACTATCCCTTGCCTTTCCAATCAAACTCACTCAAGTATCCAAATAACATCTATATTGGTGAGCTCAGTTGAACAAAGTTTCCCAAAGCTGTTCTCTTGTACTTCCACCCCCAGTAGCCACTGTAACCATGACCTTCCAATTGGGGGGGGGGGATTCTTAGGACTGATAGTCCAAAGCACGTGGTCCCCAGAAGAGATCAATTCATATATCAGTGTTCTTAGAGATGAGAGCAGTCCTCCTGGCATTGCAGGCCTTCCAGGACACTCTTCCTCTTGGGATGATTGTGATTCAAACCTACAACATCTGTGGTTTGGTAAATCAGCAAACAGGGGTGGACCCAAGCTTATCCCCTTTGTCGAGAGGCAGTAAGGTTGTGGCAGTGGGAGATCTCCTCCAACCACTTTCTTATGGCAATGCACATACCAGGGAAATCCAACATGCTAGTAAACAAACTCAGCGAGTCCATTCTGATACCTCATGAGTGGTCTCTCAGTCAATCAGTGGTGGAGATTTTCCATCAATGGGATCACTGCAATCTCTTTGCATCTTCCCACAAGAAGTGCAGCAGGTTCTTTGTCCTAATTCCCCCTCAGGGGAGTTACCGAGAGATGCTCTAGCACACATTTGGCATTCTGGTCTCCTTTATGCTTATCCCCTGATACCTCTAATTCCCAATTTTTTACAGGAGACACTCTGGTTGAGGAGCATGATTATCCTCATTGCCTCTTTCTAGGCTCATCAAGTGTGGCTCCCCTTCCTTTGGTCTCACCTTTGCTATCCACCATGGATACTGGATCCCAGTCCAGACCTTCTCTCTCACCCCACAGGGATGGACCATCCGGACATTACAGGCCTCAAGTTAATCACATGGTTTCTCCAATTCCATTGATGGTTAAGCAGCCCAGGCTTTCCTCCCCAGTCCAACAGATATTTCTGCCTTCCCACAAGGCCTCTACTAGGAAGATCTACAAAAGTAAATAGAAAATATTCTCTGTCTGAGATCTACAGAGAGAACTGGAACTCTTCACTGCTCCTACCTCTGCCATTCTACAGTTTGTATCATATATTTTTCAAGAAGAAGCTAGTTTTTCTACTATCAAGGTGCAATTGGCAGTCATATCTAATTTTCATTCAGGCCAAAAATACTTCCTTGTTAGCTTTTTCAAAGCGTTTCTCAAAGGTACTTTCTTACTTAGGTCCCTAATGAAGCTCCCATTTTGGTGGGTTTAGTTTTATTTCGTTTATGTTTTTATTTGTGGTGGCCAAGTGGTTCCTTTCCAAGGGAAAGGATTTGAGTAGTCCGTGGTTTCGGATTAGTGTAGTTTCAAACAAGTAGGAATGGGTAAGTGAGATTCGATTATGTGTAATTTCGATGGGTTGAAGTAGATCCATATATATATATATATATATATATATATATATATATATATATATATATATATATGCGTGTGTGTGTGTGTGTATGTATGTATATTTTTTTCTTGCAGACTCACAAGCACTTAAGCTGCCTTTCCTCCTAAGTTCTGTTGCAAAAGATCTCCATTCTGCTGACCAGTGAAGACATTGAGGATGGTTGCTTAACTATCTTACATGTGTGTTTAAATCTTTCTTACATGATTACATTTATTAATCAACAAGGCACCGAAGTTATTCTTGCCCTTGTTTAGTATGCATGCTTAGTTCTATACAAGTTTCTACTGAGTCATATTATATTCTTTTATTTATTAAGCAGGAAAGCAGCAAAGCACAGATTTTCTTAAATTAATTGTACTTAATCCATCTGTGCTAATAAATATTTTTTCTTCACTACAAGTTGAATGAGAAGGACAGTGAGATTTCCATTAAATTGTTATATTGTTATGTCTGTGGGCAGCTTATCTCTTTGGAGGATTGGAACTTTATGCACCTTTGCATACATTTCCATTGATGTTTCTGCTTTCCACTATGCCTTGCATACTTTATTTGCAGTTTTAAGTAATATAATGTGAATTTGCTCTAAGCAACACATTTTCCTTCCCCTTAAAGAGACAATCAGTGCACACACAAAAAAATGTAACAACTAAAAGGAAGTCATGATATTTTTACAGTTCAACTTGCAGTTAACAAAACATATTTACTGTTACAGATGAAAGTACTTGAAATATTTCATGGAATTCTGTGTTTTGAAAATTTGCTGATTAATAAATGCAAGTTTATAAGGGTATTAAGTACAAATGTACACAGAAATAAGCAAACAATGCATTTCTGAGTATCCTCTGTTACGGTCATTGAATTGTTACTTTAACCACCACCCCAACTTCTACTCTGTCTAAGGTGTGGTACCTGAGTTCAGTCATCTTGTATGTGTAGTTAATATTTAAAAAAATACCATCTTATACAATTATAATATTAATAAATAGTTTCTGGCATACACAAACCAATTCTTTTTTTTTTCTAAAAATTTTCTGATTATAGTACAACTAATTACTAAGCTAATAGGTTCATAGAATAGTACTAGACTAACTGCTCTTGTGGGCCATTTTAAGTCTAGCCACTTACCCCACATGAGAATCAAACCCTGCACTTTGTGTCTGTAATGTAAACACCCTAACCATTATGCCAGCCTCCCACCACCTAATACTTACAGTATGTGAAATGATGTAGCAATGCAAATATGTTTTCTGTTTGTTAATAAATAAATAAATATATATATATATATATATATATATATATATATATATATATATATATATATATATATATATATATACACACACATACATACATACACATATACACACACACATACACACACACACACACACACACACGCACACACGTATATAAATTCTTCTGGTCATTTCTACTTTTATAGATGTATTTATGTATACTTACCCATATTATTTACTCTTACATATACATTCATATTTATACATAAAAGCATGCCTGTACATAAACATGCTGTATTTGCAAACAGATGCATTTCTGTTTACAGATATGTTTATGCCTATTCATACCTTCAGATTACATATCCATACATATTTGCACTCACATATACATTCCTTCTTATCTAGCATGGTTTTAAACTTATTTTGATAAGACTGAAAAAAATGTAAAAACTCTTACTATAGAAATTTAGCCTTTTCTCCAGCACCTGTCTACCCACTCAGCAAGCTGGTCAGGCCTACACCTCTAGAGGTAATCATACCTGTGGTTGTACTGGGGCTCAGAGTGGGTGATCCCTGTCAGTTATGACAGATAGTTACCCATCTCTTGCCAGATGTCAATTTTTTGTGCCATGGATGCTTTACCATTGCCCACTTATGACTCCCTTAAGAGGTAAACTATGATTTTGTTCTCTTTGTCAGAACAACTTGGAGCTCAGCCTCATGCCTTCATGGATGCTGCCATCTTTCAGACTGTCAGTACCAGAATTAAGAATGTAAGAGCATGGCTGTGGATCACAAGCTTGGAGCCACATCCTCTGGAATGTGACATCACCATAACCAAACCCAATTACCATTCCCAAACTGCTTTGCCATGTATATACACACACACACACACACACACACACACAGTGTTTTATATATACACATACATACATACATATATATATATATATATATATATATATATATATATATATATATACATACATACATATATATATATATATATATATATATATATATATATATATATATATATATATTTTTTTTTTTTTTTTAAGGAATAGTTGTACATTTCCCTGCTATGATAAATAAAAGTCAGTTATGAAGCCATTAGTTTTTAAGTTGCTTATATGTGTTTCTGCTTCTGTGTTGTAATGTTGCTATCTTTATTTGAACAATAAGCCTGAAGGTAATGCCTTAATCATTGTTTTAGGCTTGCCTTTTTCAGTGTTGCATCAGTAAATCTTTTTTTTGCCTTTGTTTAATTTATTTTATAAATAAATCTTCCAGATGACGTCATTATCCTGTAATATAAACAAATGAGGTGTGTCACAGTATGCACAATGGACATGGAATATACATCACCATTATACAAACTTAACTGATGCTTACTGAATTTTTCCTTTTCTATGCATAGGGATATTTGGGATATAATACACTTGCTGTTACATTCACAAGGCCAGCTTGGGTAAGTCCAGGCCAGTACAGCTCATCCACAGTTACCCAAGGCCTAGTTAAATTGATCTGTTGACGGACACATATGTTTTACTGCAGCTTGTAGTGACAAGTGTAACTCAGTCTAATCTGCATATAAAATGTGTAAGTGAATCTGAATTTACTTGAATAAATTTAAGACCACCATCTTTAGTTGTGATCACTTGAAATAGGTGACAAGTGTTTCAGGGGGTGCAGGAATTTATTAAGTAAGATAAAAATAACAATTATGCTACAAAATATTGGGGAGCAGTTCATATTTATTTTATAGAACAGTGATTAGTAGGAGAATTGTGTCTCTTATTGATCTGATGGTCAGATGAAGATGATACCGGAAATTTATGATAGCAGCACTGGAAATGTAGGGGAACATAGAACTGATGGCAATGTGAAAGATAAATGTTTGCAGTACCTTTTTTCACAAAAATACAAAAGTATGGCAGTACTAAGGAGTACAAAGTTAAGAAACATAATTAAAAAACAGTCTCCAATCATCTCAGATAGCAAAAAAGACCTTTAATTACAAAATATGGTACAACAGCAAAGCTTTCAAGTCTACAAGACTCTTTCTCAGTGCAAACGTCTGTGTAACAGTTGTTCAAAGTTTAAGTATCTACATCCATTCTATCAGAAACATCTATTCTGTTACATGTTATATGGTCATATGATAAAATGCCTTCATATGATAATGACTTAATAAATATGTATGTAAAACATGTATATATTATGACCTAGAAATAAGTGCACTACTATAAAATAAATAAATTAAAACAGCACAATTAAAAACATGCTTGTAAAATACACTTATAAAGCACTTATAAATCACACTCATTTATGATATAGCAGCCCAGAAAAATAAAAGTAAAAAATATATTATTTATATGAAATCTAAAACATATATATATAACACACTTTTATACATATTCATTAATTCATTATCATATGAAGCCATTTTATCATATGACCATGTCACATATGACAGAATAAACAGAATATCTGAGACGATTGGAGACTGTTTTTTTTTTTGTTTGTTTATGCAGTGCCTTTTTTGACATTTATAGATTATGCTACACAGGATATAAGTACATAATTCCATGTGATTGAAGTCTCTGATGTTCTGTATTTTCACCAATGTATTGTGTTTCCAGGATACATGCTGCTTTACTGTGAGATTTATGACTGTCATTCATGAATGTAAAATGGCAGAATAAATATGGAAAATTGGTAAGGGAAGGAGACAACTTTGTTAGCAATGTCATAAGATGGTAGTGCAATGATGAATGCTTGTAATACTGTTATACGTTTGTGGATGATGCTGTGAAGGTTGAATATCAGTGTTGTATCACCACAAGTATGTTTGAATTCAGAAATTTAACTTATCTGTATTGAAAACTGGCATACATTCATTGTTATGTTCTTTGGCTGATGAGTAGATCATGATTCAGTATATTACTTTTGCATGTTGTTTTAGGTAAATGACTGATGCAGCAGGAGGGATCCAGACAGAGAAAGGCAGTTTTAACCATGAGAAGAACTACAAACTCATGGATTTCCTTAGGATATACAGCAAAAAACATTTTAGAAAAGGGGGACCTGAAGACACTCAGTGACATAGATGTTGGTACAGATATAATGAGAGGGGGTGTGGACACTGGCTATTACCTATGTCTGCAGTATCAGCAGACATGTGCTCAGGAAGGTTGGTCTGACCACTGTAACATATTTACAAAGAGAAATGGTTGCTCAAGAGGAATGATTACATGTAACAAATGGCAATTACTGTTAATAGGTAAACCCTCCACTTCTACACATAAGGACATTGACTAAAGCATGCATGGCAGGTGTCCTCCACACCTCCTTACACAACCTACAGAGGTTTACGCCAGTATCTGAGTAGTAATGTATTCGATCTATTCTTTATAGGGTCTGCAGCGGAGACAAACAGTTCCACTATATCAGTACAGTTAGATGATAGCAGTAGCAGAATGGCTGACAATGATAACACAGGTATATTTATGAGACAGCCTGAGGAAAGTGGCATACAGTAGCCAAGTTTAATGGTAGGATCTCACACCACAACATGTTAGTAACTGCAGGAAGTGACACTGGATCACAAAGTCAAGTACAGGATGACATTATATAGCATGTTTTACAGGGAGAAAACCCATGCTCCTATACACCAGTGTCTCCACACCCGCAGGAACACCTTTTGGATGAAGGCATAAATTCAAAAGTTACAGTGTTCACAGTGACAGTTTTACAAAGGGCTGCAAGGTGCAGGCATATGTCATGGATGCCCCAGGAAATATATAAATCATTGGCTGCCCAGCTGCAAATGTGCGATGACATTTTTAAGGCTCAGTACAATGTTACAGACAGTCAGCTAGAAACAGTCCAAGTCCTTCAGGATGTAAGCAAGGATTTCTAACAGTACATGGAAATGGTAGACAGTAGGGATAATGCTATGACCACATTGATCCATAGTGTGGTGGCACACCAAGCATCCATGTCTGCTTCCATTCTAGCACTCAGACTCACATAGGAGTCAATGTTTGAAGCGGAGGAGAACAGGGTACTGTCTGGACCCATGGGGGCATATCACATCACATTACAAGTGCTACTCAAGAAGGTAATGGAAATAGTGGGGGGGGCAAACACAATAGAATTCATGGATGCCATGTCAGTGTTCATCTTCGCATAACATAATCTCGCATTTGAGATCCTGGTCCTGCAGCACCATGAGATCAGTGTCTGTAGGATTACCTGCATCAAGTAGATCACGGCATCACAGCAAGTCACCATCCAGCTCACATGACATCCCCTCCTAGAGATCACATGCACCTTCACTTACCCTGTCTTTAGGAGATGCCATGAATGATGCACTTGAACTTGACCTACTGTGATTCAGGCTATTTACAATAGGAAATATAACATCTGACTTCTGTACACTTATGTCAATATTCAACTTCAAATGTAATATCAGTTTTACTCTATGCATTTTTTACAAGAAAGGAAACACTAGCCTAAATGTCATAATCCATAGTTCTGAAGTGGATGCCACTCTTTACCTGCACAGTCACATGCTGTGCACAGGCCTGCCACATGGGGTCCCTTACTACTGCTGCCAGCTGGTCATCATTAATTATAATAGGATTGGAAATGTGAGCTGCAGTGACAACATGGATCATGTCAACACCAGACTGGTGTATGATTATGTTGTGCAGAATGCAACATGAAGTGAACGTCCTGCCTGCAGTAACTGGGTCATACTGAAGGGCACTACCAGACTCATACAGGCATCTGAATTTGGCTTTTCAACATGCCAAACACTCTCTCAATAACAATATGAGCCTGGGACAGTGCTATTTTTAAATTATCTTCTGCAGCTCCACTTGGATTTCTCACTGGTATCATGAACCATGGCTCCAGTGGATATCCTCCATCACCTGAAAAAAAAAAAGAAAGAGAGAAAAGGGGAGGGGGCAAAACAAACAAAAAGTGGTTTAGTATTAAGCAATACATTTTTCTATGAATAACAACTGATAAAGAAAGAAAGTTTTTTTTTTTTACTTAAACAAGAAGATGACTACTGGGCATCCTACCAAGCAGGGAAAGGTGGTAGAATAAGCTAGTGCGCCAGATATGACAATTGTGTGCACTTCCAGGATGCTGGGCAGACACGTTGGTGATGTATCCCTCATGCATCAAACACCACCTGGCAGTTGATAGAATGGTAGCCCTTCATGTTCTAGTAATGCTCCCCCGTGGACCAGAAAGGGCCCTAATTGCAACATGGGTGCAATCTATCACACCAAGCACCTCAGAGAAATGCGCCAGCCCATAAAAGGCATGCATAGTCTGAGTTCGGTCCTAAGGTGGCACAGGGAAATATATATTCTGATCCACATGTACCAAAACCAAGAATAAGTCCAAGAAATGCTGAAGTATCCTCAAGGCAGAAACTTGAGAAAACCTCAACATGTCCTCAGTCTGTCCCTGAAAGGTCCCAATGGCAAGTAAAGTAAGAGCTATACATACCGTAGAATCTACATGGATAGAAATGCCATAGATCCCACCAGTACCCATGTTGGGATCATACATGCTTACTAAGACCCTTACAATATCCCTGTCCACTCTAAACCTGTCAGGGATTTTCTGATTATCAAAATACTGATGAGTTATTCTCTGTCTGTAGCTCCATCTTCTTGGCTGGTAAGCACCACTTGGCATAAGTGGTTTTAGCTTGGTCGATATAAGCAGCTCACATTGGAAAATACCAAAGCCATCAACAAGAAAAAGCATATTAATTGACTGCAAAGTAGATAGAAAATGTGTGATTCCTCCTTTTATAACAAATTTGACTATGAATCGCAAACAGGTGGGAGAAGGACTTATTAGCATACAACGTTTTACAGCGTTTCTCAGTTCCATCTCCATATTACTTCATTTGCTTAAGTTCATGTGTGGCTATTGCACATTAGCATAAATGTTGTTGTTCTTTCGGCTTTTCCTGGTTAGGGGTCGCCACAGCGGAACTCCAGTCTGCTAATGATTGGCAGTAGATTTTTACAGTGCCGAGGTGCCAGCTCGACCCCCAACCTTCAACGAAGGCACGCCCATTCTACGCATATCTTTGGAACGCCACTCAACTGTGGGGAGGACATGTAGACTCCACACAGAAGGTGCTCCAGCCAAGAATTGAATGGGAGAACCTCTTGCTGTGAGGAAACAACGCTACTGCTGCACCACCGTGGCTTCCTGCACATTAGCATAAATGGCCTGTATGAATCCTGCTTTTGCTGTGCATATGCAAAAGCAGTGCTGATTGCCTCTACATGTTTGCATAACAACTAAGAATACCACCCTAAGTCTTTCAGCCATTCTTAAAGAAGCTCATAGCTCCTATTGAAGAACTCCTCCCTTTTAAGATCATCAGTTTATTTTATCTTTAGGAGGTCTTGTTGACCACTATTCTGTAAACTGGTTACTAATTGCCTTTTCTTGTGTCGCTTAGCATTTGATTTTAACCATAGGGATGTAGTGTGTTGTTTAACTTTAAACACCATAATCCCCTTAAACATACCCTAGTTACAGATCATATCATCATCTTCTCTTGTCAAGGGTATTGGATTAATTATACGTTGCCAAAAGTGTTTTATACCAAACAGTAAAAGGATCCTATTTCAGATAAAATGTGGGGAAACCTCCAATGCTTCTCCAAAGAGATCTCAGATTGCCAGCAAATTTCCATCTCTACCAAGACATGATTACATTTTTATTGGGGTAGTTTAGGAGATGTTTACAATATACATGTGCTCCATTGTTATATAAATCCTATACTCACAAGGGATAACTGGCTAAGCTTAAAATAACTCACAAGGGCAGTTAGCCTAGTACTAATCTATGAACCTATCTATGAATCTAGGAACCTATATTCTGGAAAATGAGTAAATCAACTAACGAGTTTTCAAAAGTATTTATTTCTTTTAAATAAGAGTTTAGATTATTACAGTAAACAAAACAAAATTTGGTTTATATATAATTCATGAAGTTTTACTTTTTGGGCTTTATTTCTAATTCACCCTTCACCAACAGCCACCTTGCAGTCATCTTCTTGACCACAGACAATAAGGTTACCAGCTTTTCAGATACCTAGAGTGGGACTTTATTTGAAGAGTGTAATTTTACAGGACCAACCATAAGTACAATCGTTGTAAAGGATTGGACTTCACTTGTCAAAATAAAAGTTCATGTTTATAGACTTTTGAGTTGTTACTGTTGTCTTATGTTTTATTAGGGTGTTTCATTTACAAAATAATTCTTTTATGCAGCTATTTTAGGAAACAGGATTTTTTTCATCTAAAATATCAGGACATTTGCCATTGTCATAGTTTTTTTTTCACAAGACACAGCTGCACAAATAGGGACTGCCCTGTGTAAAGAAAGAGAAAGTGAAAGAGAGTGAGAGAGAGAGAGAGAACCTAAGTCACAAATCACCAGTGCATTTCTTTTGCAAAAAAATAGATTCCCACAATCATTGCCAGTCTTCTCTATAGTTTTGCAGCTGCAAATGAAAGCTTGGCCAAAAATTTTGGTTGTATTTATATATTTGTTTCTTTATTTTCTAGGAAATGCTGGCTAGGCCTTTTCCATTTCCTTTTCCTTTTCTGTTTCAGTTTCCTTTTGTTTCCCTTTCCTTTTCTTTTCTGTTTCCTTTTCCATTTCTATTTCCATTTCCATTTCCTTTTCCATTTCCTTTTCTGTTTCCTTTTCCTTTTTCCTTTTCGTTTTCCGTTTCCCTTTCCTTTTTCTTTCTTTTTCTCTTTCCTTTTTTTTGATGGTGGTCACCAGTTTGAGAAACTGCACAAGTTGCAGATGACAATCAATCTGTTTACACTTTTCTTAGAGTACATATCCATCTATTTTGCCCCATTAATGTGACTGAACCACTTGTACACCCTTCCCATAAGAGGTATATTGGTATCTTGCTGCTTGATATTCAGTCCTTGGCTAACCCTGTCATCTTCATGAGTTAGTTGCCAAACACAGATCACAAACAGTGTCATTAGGTAACTTATCTTTGTGTCACAAGCTGGCTATGTTTTCACAAGTAATTTTACTACAAGGTTTTTACTTTTTTGGGGTCATAATTTTATGCAAAAGTTTTCTGTGTGAGTCATATCTGCTTGTGTACTCTTAAGTGGTTTATTTTTGCAAATGAAGTGCCAACAGATAAAAGCATGAATGAATTGTTTTTTTTATATCTACATTTGTATATTTGTATTACATTTTCTACTTCTGTGTATGCTTGCATGCAAAAGGGCCATGACCCCACTGTTAGGAAAAACAAATAAGTGAAAAGTGAAGAAAGTGAAAAGGAAGTTCGTTTCCACTTACATAGTTTAATGCTAATGTTGCTCCCTTGATCACCTACCCTTTTACATTTCCCTGTGCTGTATTCTGTTTCACAATAAATGTTTGCGCCTGTTCTTTAACCTTTGCAAGGATGTGGGTAGTTACTGAACTTCAAGTCAACTGTGGCTAAACAATTGTGTGCTATAACTGCATTTACTGTACATACTCTGATACGGAGATGTTGCCAGTAATGGGATAATAATGTTTCAATGTTTCAGAGTTCTTTAAGGTTCAAGCCTCTAACAGGTTATATTAAGAGCCATCTCCCAAGCTTTTTTATCTCAAATACCCCTTCTCCTAAAAACTTAACTAGTTCACATTTAAATATTTTCACGTTATCTGATTGTCTTATATTGATCAGAAACAAAACCAAAAACTTCAAATCTTCTTCCACTGGAAAAATGCATCAATTTATTAAAAGTATTTAGCACATTTGTCTCCTCAGTAATTCAGACTTCATCAGAACAAAACTATATTCCAGAAATATATTTAAATAATTAAGAAAGCCACATGACTAAAAATCATGTGGCCAAATATAATTAACAAACATTCACCTTAATGATCACCATTTAATGCACTTTTTATACTGATCTGATCACTATGTCCAGGAAAAAAATCCTGTATTTAAATGCATTTCAGTTTTTTTTATATTACAACATAATCTTAATCTTCTCTATAAATCATATCAATACTAAGTAATATGGAAAATAATTAAAAAAAATCTGGTCATTCAATGTTATATCTATATTATAATGCATTATTCACATAGGCAGTTCTGAGTAAACATGCTTATAGATTCTTTTTTTACTTTGATTTTCATATATAACAACTTTCACATGATTAACAAATCACAATATAAACAACATAAAAGTTATTACAAATGCAGTGCTTACTGAGAGCAATGCTTTTTGCTTTTCTTACTTGTCAAGAAATCTGTAATCAGATAAACATCCAAATGAAATAACATTTTAAAAGTGATCTATTTCCTGTATATAAAATATAAGTTGATTGCAAAACAACTTTTCACTGACTTAAATTATCTATAATTACTCTTGATATTTCTTTGTCGTCAATGGTCTTATTCGGTTTGCAGTTCCCAAGTACTTTTTCACCTGACAATGATCCTGTAGTTACAAAGGGGTTATATTTCTCAGACCTTAAATTCGTAACTTCTTTAGTTATCATATCAAGCAAATCCAGCTTATAACCACTTTGCAAAAACATAGTTTTGAACAACTCAACTTCCTAATAAAAATCAGTATCTGCTAAAGTGAGACATGAAGCCCTTAATTAATTGTGACTTCAAAACATTTATTTTAACCCGGAGGTGATGAGAATTGTCTGCATGCAAATAACGATTAACAAAACTTGATTTTCTGAAGATTTTAGGAATAAACTGATTGCTGGAATAATTTTTGTAATTATGATATCCAAAAATGAAATTTAATTTTTGTTAACAGAATATGTACATTTCAAGCATTAGTGGCCCTATTTAAAGGCTCTATAAATTCCTCAAGTTCAGGCCTCATTCTTCTCCATACAAAATACATCATCAACATAATTATAATAAAAACCTGGCAGTCTGTATAAATGTTGTTCTTTCCAATATGCTGGTACTAATGTTACAAAAAAAGTTACATTATCACCCCCATTGCTACACCAGTTTTCTGTTTATAAAAATATTGGGACTGCATAGACCTGCATTGCCTTGCCTACTCAATACCTTGTTTCTGGGGAATATATGTAGAGAATGAAACAACATCTATTACAACAAAATATTGTTCTGAATCATCAATTGTATTGGTTAGTTTACCTAAAACCCTTACAAACAACATGATTTTCTAATATGGCAGCTGTTTTTTTTAACCAATGGTTTTAGTGGCTCCATATTACCATTTTGGTAGCTGTTCATCTACGTAAATAGCATGTAGTTCAGTTTTAGAGCCACTCACTGAAACAACTGCCAAGGTACCACTTTTAGTTTAATAAAGATTTTTTTGCTATATGCTGTTTAAATATTAGAACCTTGAAATTTATCTGGCAGGGTAATGGAACGGTAGAGGTTTCACTGAAACAACAGGCTCAAAAGATGGAAATACCAATTGCTTATCCACTTTCAGTATGCCAAATTATGCTCCTAACTTTGTTTTTTTTTCCACTTTGAAAAAATAAATAAAGCAATAGAAATATATTTGAAAAAATAAATAAAGCAATAGAAATATATTTTTGAATCACTACATCATAAAAGCAGTCACTAATTGTCTTATTTGGCAAGGTTAATCGCAGAAGTAGAATCAATCTCACAATAGCGTCAGACACTAATGTTTTCATTGTAATGCTATAATCCTTCTGATTCATCAATATTAACCCTCCACCCTTGCCTACTTTCATTATTCTTAAAGTAACAACATTTTTAAACTCAACTATTATTTTTGTTCTTTATTCATCAAGTTAAATTATTTAGATAGAACTGCTTGCACACTTCTTACATTTTTTTCCTAAGACAAAATATTGCCACAAAGCCTGAGCTGCCCCTAACTGCATCTTTCTGTTATGATCCATACTTTTATCTTGTTTGTCTTCAAACCCAACTTCTCCAGACTATCTTTCAGTAACCCAATAGCACCCTGTCAGGTTCCTCAGTGCTGCTCAGAGGAGTCCTTATTTATTACACTCTCAAGAATAGACATAAGTCTCCCTTATGACCCCCCCCCCCCCAAAAAAAAGCATCTCTGGGAATCCCAGTTTTCTTAACACCTGGAACATGTATTCACATAATACTCTGCTGATGAACTTATTTTGCTTGGCTCCTAAATCCCCAGACTCTTCATAGTTGACACTGGTTTGAAAAAATAGCATGAATCCCATTTCATCCCAGTGAATAAACTGCAAAATGTGCAAAATGACTGTATTTCCTTTCATCCCATATTCATAATGTAGATTATAGTCTGTATTTACAAGAGACAAATGGGTTTATAATTTTTCCCTCAAGGAAGTCCATATGAGGTTTTGTCACACGGCAACCATGGAATAATTCCAAGAAGCCAGAGATTGACTGTGTGTCACACTTAATGAAATTTTAAATCCTCAGGTCATTTCTCCTTGTCTGTCTGCCCTACTCTACAGACAATCTATCCCAACCCAACCATCCCAAGTTCCTTACCTGATTTAAGAGCTTTTTATTTGCAATGATGTCAAGGTTGACTTCCACTAAGCTGTTTTATTACAAACAGCCAACCATCATTTTAAATTTTGTAGGCACTACATACAGTAAAAAAGTACAATATTCACTATAGCTGCATAGTATAGCTATCATATTAGGCTTGTCATGTATCAAGTGCACTAATTACACAAACCTGCTGATATATATTGGAAATATTTGCATACATTGTTGATCTATATGGATGCCTCCCCAGTGACTCAGAGATGGGCCTTTGAAGGTGGTGAACATAAATAGCTTGAGGTGAACTAGAGGCATAACTAGGTAGGGAGAAGTGGGCAGGTGACTGATGTAGGCTGTTGGGGGAAATGGCAGGTGATGATGGTGCAGGAGAGCAGTATCAGCCTTGATTTATGAAGCCTCAAAGATATAGTGCAGTTTCATGAATAAATGCTAATACTGCACTTGTCGTCATGGATTATGTGATAAAGAACTCATTCTCCATGGGTTCATAGGTAAGTAGAAGGCTAGCTGCCATTGTGGGCCATTTTAAGCTTAGCCAAGTTCCCTTTTAAAGGTGAGAATAAAATCCTGCACCTTGTGTCTGTGAAGTAAACACCTTAATCATTATGCCAACCCCCTACCCCAATGTGTGGCAATAACTGTAGCAAGCTGCTTATTACTGTTCTAGCAAGTAGTTTGTTACTGTTACAGATAGAGGATTGCAGAAGAGGGTTTTTTTGTCTTCAACTTTGAGTGAGCACCTTTCCTTTTCCGTTTCCTTTTCCTTTTCTGTTTCAGTTTCCTTTTCTGTTTCCCTTTCCTTTTCCTTTTCTGTTTCCTTTTCCACTTCCTTTTCCATTTCTGTTTCCATTTCCTTTTCCTTTTCCACTTCCTTTTCCATTTCCTTTTCATTTTTCCATTTCCTTTTCTGTTTCCTTTTCCTTTTCGTTTTCCATTTCCCTTTCCTTTTCCTTTTATTTTGATGGTGGTCACCAGTTTGAGAAACTGCATAAGTTGCAGATGACAATCAATCTGTTTACACTTAGGACCCAATAAATGTATGCACAGCAGCTATCCACACTACCTTACACTTTTCTACAAGTACCCTTTTTGCTAAGAGTAAGGCTTTCTGAATCTCATCCATAGTCAATAATGTATTAATTTGACTGGCATATACCCATGCTTATCATATAGATCTTAAATGATTTACCTTCTGTGGTATGAAGAGTTATAAACAATGATACATGTTATGTACTATCATGTCCCTGTTGTGTCTTAGTGTGCGCTTGCATTTATGTCCACATCAGAAAGAATGGACTGCTCAAAAAACAGTATGCTTGTCACAAGAGCTATGAAAGACACCACAGGTTGAAGTACTTGAAAGGCAATCATACAAGTTCATTTGGTCGAACATGACATAAGATTGCACGCCTAGGTGTCCAGAGTGGTCAGTAATGTTGATGGTACATGAATGTGGATGAAATATGAAATCACACAATGATAACGGTAGTCTGGTTCCCTCTGGATAACAGCACATCAGCATCAATGACTGGTATGAATTTACAGTTACCCGGCTGTATATCACATCGTCAAACTTGTATAAGTTCAAACGATGTAATATTGAACCCAAAAGTCCAAAACCTAACTATAACGAACACACAGAACAGCGATTTTTTTCCCCATTCCCCATTCCCTGGGCAAATCAACAACAGCAGCAAAACCAACCATATTTTAATGCTAAATGTTAATATTAGAAATATCAAAAATAAAATACCTGAACTCCAGGCCACAATAGCACATTACTCCCCAGACATAGTTGCTTTAACAGAAACCTGGCTAAACAAAAACATAGCTAACTCAGAAGTTCTCCCTACCGGCTACAATATCATTAGACAAGACAGACCACTTCATAAAGGGGGTGGAACTGCCTTACTGTACAAGTCCAACTTAACTGTCTGTCAATTACCAAACTCCTACCCCTCCTACAATAATTGGGACATACTTATCTCACAACTTCAACTTCACCTTAAAAAGGTCATCACCACAATTGTGATCTATATTCCACCTGGTAATACACCTGCTAGCCTTGAAGACTTCTTATCCTGGTGTTCTTCCACATACTCACAAGAAACCCTTATTCTGGGGGACTTCAACCTAGATTGGTTCACCTGTATATCAGAACCACCAAGTAATCTAATAAATCTCCATGCCTACCAGCAGCTAGTCCAAATTCCAACTAGATGTGATAAAAAATCTAAAAGGGAATCCATCCTTGACTGGGTCCTAACTAACAACCCCACATTTTACCCTCACACAGGCAGTCTCCCACACACCTTAAGTGACCACAACATAATATACTTTATACGTAGTAGAACAAGCATTTCTCCTGAGGTCCTCAACACTTTACTCTGTAACTGTGACTGGACCCCCCTAAAAACCCTCCCACTTGACCAGGCTGTAGCATATTTCAACAAAATATTTCTACAACACCTAGACACTGTCGCTCCATTGCACAAAATCAAGGTTAGAACCTCTACAAACCCCTGGCTCAGTAAACAAACCAAACAGATCCTCAAGTCCAGAGACACTGCCTGGCTTTACTATAAAAAAAACAAAGAAACACAAAGCCTCACTAAGCAACCGTGCAACAAAATACATTAGGCTGGACAAAAAAATCCTACTACACAACGTTACAAACTAAATACCAACACAACCCGCAAAAATTTTGGAAAAATGTAAACCAGCTACTAAAATCCACCCAAAAGGCTACCCCCAAACTAACCACCCCTGACACTAAAGTTCCCATCGAAACACAATTCAACTCCCACTTTGTGAACTCAATTCTATCCTTAGTATCACAGGACAGTTCCTTCCTCACTATCCCCCCAACACAAATAACACTAATACAAGCTTTACCCTCAAAACAGTTACCACCACTTAAAGCATGCTCTCCAAACTAAAACCTCATCAACAGCAGCCGACCTACTCCCCAGCTATTTCTTAACTCACAGCAGATGCTATTGCTATCTCAGTCTCCACTCTCATAAACAGATCAATTGTTGAAAACTATGTGCCCAAACTCTGGAAAATATCCTATGTTACACCCATACATAAAGGCGGGACTTCCACTGAACTTAATAACTACAGACCCATTGCTTTACTCTCCCCCCTGGCCAAAATCCTAGAAAAATGCATCCATACCCAGATGCTAAACTATCTCCTAGACAGCAACATCCTGTCACCTACTCAGCATGGTTTCATACCTGCCCATAGTACCACTACAGCCCTCTTTTGCTTCACAGACACAGTAAACAGTCTCAAAAATGAAGGCCTACAAGTGTCAACTCTTTTTTTGGATATGTTCAAAGCATTTGACACAGTCTCACACCAAATCCTGCTAAACAAAGTAAACCAATATCATCTATCAAATTCCACTCTTACCTGGTTCCAAAGCTACTTAACTAACAGGTACCAAGCTGTGAAATGGGAAAATTCTCTCTCTCCTCAGCTGCCCATAACTATAGGAGTCCCACAGGGTTCTATCTTAGGACCACTACTATTCACAGTCTTCACAAATGACCTCCATACCTCCACACAGCATGCATCTATAATTCAGTATGCAGATGTCACTACCTTAATCTGTGCTGCACAAAACATTCCCACCCTCCTGCAAACAACTCAGCTAGCATTCTCTGACATTGAAAACTACCTTACCAAAGCCCAACTTATCCTCAATCCAAAGAAAACTCAGTTTAGGATTATAACCAGTTCTAACAAAAACACTAACAGTCAATTCACTATCTACTCCACAAATGCTACAACAATTGCTCCAGTGGCACAGCCTAAGCTACTGGGAATAACCATAGACTCCCACCTAAAATTTGATAGTCATCTCAACTTAACTATTAAAAAATGACATGCCAAAGTGGGATCACTCTACCGTATCAAACCATTTCTTACCAACAACACAAGATCAGCCATTGCTCGCTCCCAACTTCTATCCACCCTACTCTATGCATCTTCCATTCTGACTAATGTCAACAAAACTGAACTAAGCAAAATGGAAGCCTGCTATAACAGAATTGCCCGCTTTGCAGCCAATTGCTCATATAGAACTCATCACTGTACTGCTTTGAGACAGCTCCACTGGCTTGAACTGCCCAACCTCCTAACCTACAATCAGCTCTGCCTCTGTCATTCTATCTATTACCTCTCCAATAAGTGTCCTGCCCTCAAAAACCTAGTACATCACTCAGCCAAAAGGCCTCTTAGATCATCAAGCAAACTACTACTAGAAGTCACCAACAGCTACAATAGCTTGGGAGATGCACTATATAGTAGTTCAATGGCTAAAAAATGGAACCTGATGCCATCTGGGATTACAGGGCACACACAAAAAATGTCTCTGTAGCAGAACAGCATAAAAAATTCCAAACAACAATGCAACCAAACTTATAAACTACATTTTAATTATTTAAGAGGAGTAAAAATATGTCCAGGATGGCACAGTTCTGCAGGAATTACAACTGCTGCCTCACAGTGCTTGATTCTACAGTTTAGATCTCAGTTAGAGTGCTGCTTTTTGTGCAGAATTTGCATATTCTTTCTGTGTCTATGTGGGTTTTTCCTGGGTGTTCTGGTTTCTTCTCACATACCAAGCACCAGCTAAAGGTCATAAGTTCATAGGATCATAGGAGATTACTAGGCTATCGAGCCAGAGGTCATTTTAAGCCTAGCCGTTTCATTACAATGTAATACTATAGAAATGCTAACAAAACATAAAATTGCATTTAGTGATGACTGCCCATGTCCTGGAAAGTTGTGAGTACTATACCTGATAAGAATTTACAGTGCCCCATCCACTTGTCCAGATTCCTCTTGAACAGTGTCATAGAGGTGCTCTGTTTCACATGAATTGGTAGCCTGTTCCAAAGATGCAGCAGTCACTGGGAGATAAAGCTGTCTCTTCAGCATGTGCTATTTAAGTTGCAGGCCATATTTAGGTTCCTGGAAAGGTAGCCCTAGACTATTTGATTTACAGATATGCAGCAAGTTCATTACATTTGGGCCTTGGATTGTTCTATAGGCCAGACATAAGTCTCCCTTAAAATTCTATACAATACCAAGTATAGTGACAGGGACTTCAGTTGGTCCATGTAAGGCACATGCCGGATCTCCTTGATCTTCTTTGTTAGAAACCTCAGTCGTCTCTCTAATTGCTGCAGGTGCTTAGTATGATATATGCCAAATGGGGCATTATACTCAATTATGGGTCAGATAAGTGCTGAGTATAGGGGGTTATAACTTCTTTTGCTCTCAAGGCAATGTCTTTACTAATCATGTGTGCTACATAGAAATCTTTTGTTACACCAGTAGACACATGGTGATCAAAGTTAATGTCGCAGTCAACTTGTGATCCCAGGTCCCTTACCACTTCATGGGTACTTAGGGTATTGTTGTTGATTTGATAGTGTGAGGGGGACGTTGTTTGTGCTGAAGGGGAATGTTCATGCATTTCTTTGCATTCAGTTTGAGACCGTGACTAATACACCAGTCATTGATTTGCGTGAGACCCTTCTGGATGATACTGACATTATTTGGGGATTCAATGATTACACCTAATTTGCAGTCATCTGCAGACTTGGTCAGCCACAACCCTTTAGTTTTGACCAGAACTTCTGAGAAGTATATACCAAACAATAGGGAGCCCAGCTCTCACCCCTGTGGCATCCCACTGGTAACAGGTCTGCTGGTTGATGTGGATTCACCCACTTTGATAGTGTGTGTCCGGTTTGTGAGCTAGTTGACAGCCCATCTTACAATGAAGGGGTTTACATTCAGTTTGCTAAGTTTATCGGTAATACTTGAATGTGGGATTGTGTCAAAAGTGTTTGCCAGGTCAAGCTATGCTATGTGCACAGATTTTCCCTCGTCAGTGGCCTCGATCACATTTTCAAAGAAATCCACCAGCTTTAACAGGCAGGATCTGCCCTGCACAAAGCCGAATTGGGTAGGATCCAGGGTTTGGAGGTCACCTATGTCTTTATTTATGAGGTCCATAATGATACATTCCATGGCCTTACAGATGAGGCTGGTCAGGCTTATGGGTCTGTAATTCCCCAGGTCTGTCACTAGGTCACCTTTGTTTGTGGAGGGGAATAACTGTAGCTGTTTTCCATTCCACAGGAACAAAACCTGTGGTTAGGCTATGATTGAAAAGGGTACTTAGTGGTGATGCTAGTTCATGTTTTAGCCTGCTTTGAAGACAGCCTGGGATGTCATCTGGTCCCATAGAGGCTGTATTTTTTGCCTTGGACAGGGCTTTGAGGACCTGCTGTTCAGATATATAGGGTGGGGGGAAGTTTGGGTGAAGGTTTCTTGTAAGTTAGGAGGGGGTAAGGGAGTGAAATTTTCACCACACCTATCCATTAGAAGGTTTTGTATCTCTGTGGGGTCAGTGTGTGCGATACTGTTGGTCACTAGTTCTGCACATGCTTGGGTCCTACCCTTTAGGTTATGTAAGTAGCTGTAAAAGGCCTTATGGTTATCCTTAGCTGTACTTGCTAAGTTTCTCTCAAAGAAGCCCTTGGAGGATTTGAAAAGTTGTCTTATTTGCCTGTTGAGGCTGAGGATGGTGCTTTTCCATTGGTTGGGCCTTGCCTTTGTTTTCTTGGACAGCAACATTTTGCATTTATTGTAAAGTTTGTTGATGCTGGATGTCCACTATGGCAGCTTGTTTTTACTTGGGGCTTTGGCTTTGATTCTTTCTGGTATGATGAGTTTATATGCTTATGCAAGTGATTGTACAGGGCTTTAGTGTAAGCTTCAGCGTAGTTACCACTTCCAGCTTGGGGAGGGGCTTGGAATATATTTATACCTTCACCTAGGAGGTTACAGTTTACCTTGGTGAAGTTTTTAAATCTGATTTCATCCTTTGTGAGTTCTGCTGTTAGTACTAGCTCGAAGGTGACTGATTTGTGGCCAATCTTAACTAATGAAGGTCCGACAGTTGCGGCAGTGCATCTGTTTGACATATTGGTGAGGACCAGATCCAGAATGTTTGTTTCCCTTGTTGAGGTATGGACAATTTGTTCCAGGACATTTGAATTAATAAAGACAAGGAACTTTTGCGCTAGTGAGTTAGGGCTAGTGTAGGTTTCCCAGTTGATGGTGGGATAATTGAAATCTCCCATAACCAGTGTGTTTGGTAAAATTTGGATTGTCTCCAGTTTGGTCAAGTAGGCTTCATGGGCATCATGACCCATGGAAGGGGATCTATAACTGGCTATGACTTGACTGGGGATCTTACCCACTGTAACCTGGACCTGGAATAACTCCATGGAGTTGTCCAGTCTAACTAGATGGGAAGTGAATTTATCTCTAATATACATTGAAACATTGACTCCTTTGGTGTTAACACATTCATTTTGTGATCTAAAGGTGTGGAAGGCATTGTAGCCTTGCAAGGCCAGGGTACACGCTGAGGCCTTGATCCAGGTTTCTGTGACTGTACAGACATCTACATCTTCTAGTGACAGAAGTGCTTCCAGGGAGTGCAGTTTTTGGTTTAGCCTCCTAGCATTTAGCAGCATGACCCTTATTTTCTTCTGATTGGGTAATTTCACGTTGGTAATTTTGTTTTCAAGATCTTCCCTAAAAAGACACTATGGGGGAGGCAAGAGTCTTTGCCAGCAGCTGAAAGCATAGGTGCCGGAAGCTGTTAAAGACTGGAGGGGCGGAGGGTGACAGGGGCACTTAGTGAACTAAAAAGGGTAATTTTTTATAACTATTTGCTACCACAGCATAGGTTCACTTGGAGGACATTTTAAGCTAGAGTCCTAAATCTTTCTAATTTCCCACTCCTTAAAGATTAGCCAATCTTAGATATTTATTTAAACAGCCATCTTTCAGTTAGCGATTTGAGAAAACCTTTTAATTGTCCAAAACGTTATACTATTATATTGAGAGAAATAAGAGAACTAATATCAGTATAACTGATTGAACCCAATATAAATGAAGCTAATATAACTCCATGGAATCCACAGGCGCCATTTTTAAATAGTACATACACGAGGTGCCGAGTGTTTCCCCTACGGCAAGCTCTCCAGTAGGTAAATGTTATTTTCTGAGCACTTTCTGCATTATACTCCATAAATAATTGTTATTTAAACATTCAGCACAATCCTGACATGGATTGTGTTTAAAGTTTTCATCCATAGTTGTACAGTTTCTTGTGATACATTCTGCTGCCATTATTAATGGCAAGGCACCTGGTTGCCGAGCTTTACTACTACTGTATAATTAATGCAACTGTGTCTCAATGCAAGAAGCAGAAGCATCTATTAAGAGCAGACAGTGAACCTCTTTATGCATTTTTAGAGCTGTCTAAAATGGGGTCTGTACTGCCTTTCACCTGTAACAGCCAGCAACTGTTAGTGAGCGTTATTGTGCCTAACTTCATATCTATGCTAAGCGGAACGCTATTGCTCACTACATGAATATCTCAGCTGGTGTCTATCATACTGTCACTAAATTGTATAGCCATTTATCTAGTTTATTACTGCATTTTTAAGGTAGAATACTTGTACAGCCAGTTATCTTGTGTATTACTGAATTTTAAGGTAGAAGAATCCCTCATAAATGTTTACTGCATTTTTAAGGTAGTAGAATTGTACAGCCAGTTATCTAGTGTATTACTGCATTTTTAGGTAGATGAATCCTGTGTAAATGTATTATTGCATTTTTATGGTAGAAGGATCCTATGTAAATGTTAGCCTGCATAAATATTCACATTGTAATGATGTTTCATTGGTGAGGTACCTAAGCAAGTCATTGAATTGCTGCAGTCACACTATGGTGCTTAATGCTTGTTCACCAGTGTAGTAAAGTAGTTATATAAGCTGCTACTGTTTTCCACATTATTCTGGGTATATGCATTATATGTGTGTGCCTGTAACCACACCAGTGAATATCTAGGTTATAATTGTTCTTGCATATTTTTTTTCTCTACATATTTATCTGCATTTAACTCTGCTGGACCTTTTACTTATTACTTCTTCATATTCTTCTTTTTAGTCCATACCCTCTGCAGTAAGTGACACCCCAGTACAGAGAATTTAGCCTTCTCCCAACAGCACATGGGTTTTTACCACCCAAAGAAAGAGAACATAGACCCACCTGGGTGATATTTTGTATGTCTCCCTTATTTTAAGAAGTTATACTTCTAACAGGCTAGCTACAAGACAGCATGCTGCTAGGGACCCTCGGGCACCTCCACTGAGTCACTCTGTTCTGCTTCACCTATTATAAGCTCTACACCCTTAACCAGTTTCCATAAGGTCAACAGATTAAAGAACTGTAGACATTAACATTTAGGTAGCCCTGCATAGTCACACAATGTAATTTCAGCTACTTTCTGACACTGATAAACTCAGCTCCCCCCCTCCCCAGTCTTTTTGCACTGTAACTGCCTGGCCCACTTTCTCCTCTCGGTGTTCAACTCTCTCCCAACCCTACTATGCTTACCTGCTGTGTCCAGTTGGAGATAGTTTCTCTCTTAATTGGTTCACTAAATTCTGGTGCTTCCCGCTCCGGGCTCACTCCACTCCCCTACCCTACCCTCATTTCTACCCACCCCCACATCAATTACATTTATGCCTTCCATAAGTTCTTCCCTTTCCTGTCTAAGCCCCAATCAACACCCAGACACAACTACACCAGTATCCTCCCATTCACTCCACCCTAATTATCTTCCTTCTTAATATTTTCCCTTCCTGAATCTTCCTCATTCTTCTCCTTAACTATAGTACCACAACCTTTTCCTAACATGTACTATACATCAAAACCCTGTACTACCTTAATTTCCTTTCCCTCCATTCTTCTTTTCTTATCCCACACCACCTCCCTACATACTATATTCCACTCCCTAACTTCAACATTTTCCATATCACCCATTGCACCCCACACTAATACCAGTAGTTTCTCTGACATCTCACTCTCTTTATTCAATTTCCATACTTGGCACCTTACAAAAATTAGATCCTTTGTCATCATAATCAAACTAAAATTAATTTGTAACCCCTACCATAGGCTTCTCTTCATTACTCAACATCCCTCCATAGTTACATGTTACTACCAGGCCCTTTATCTATCTGGCGACATTCACCCCAACCCTAGACCAATCAACCATTCTGCCCAAAACCTTTCTTCTAATGCCAAGAACCTTTGCTTCACTACAATTAATGTACATAGTATCTGTACCAATACAACCAAATTCCATGCCTGGCTCTCTCACTTCTCTCCAGATATTGTAGCACTCACAGAGACCTGGCTAAAACTACATATTGCTTACACTGAAATAATCCCTCCAGGATATAATATACATAGAAATGACCAGCTACATAAAAAAGGTGGATGTGTCGCATTAATCTACTGAGACACTTTAGCTGTTACACCATATGATAAACCTATACCAACATTCGGAAATATGGGATTATTATACCATGGTGTTAGTTTGTTTTGTATTATGTTTGTATTGTTGTTATTTATGTTTTTGTTTGCTTTTTTTTTGTATTCTTCCACTTTTTGTGAGATAAAATAGTCCACATTTTCAGTTTGTGTTTATTGTTTATTTCTGTTTTAATTTAAATACATGTTATTTTTTAGTTTTTCAGGAAATGTTAGGAAAGGGCTAGGTGGTGCTTGGTATAATATAGTTTAAGAAGTGTAGAAGTTTATAACATGTAGTTATGTTTTAGTAGTTATAGGTATGTTGAAATGTGGTGTAGTTTTAATTTGTATTAATTTTTTTAAAATATGTACTTTTACTATTTGGTCACTAGATGGTGGTGTTGTATGCTTTATTAGATGTATGCTGATGTGGACGTTTGGTATGGTGTGTGTTTTGACTTTGCGAGGATGTGGTGTGTTTTAGTATGTACATTTTTGGAGTTGTCTGTGTATAGGTATTGTAGGGAATATAGGTAAGTGAATGGTTTTATGAGAATGCTTGGGTTTATTGTGTTATAAGTGGTGGTTATGTAGTGTGTGTGTGATGTATTTGCGACTGCATGACTTTTTATTTTTTAGTGTTGGTGAGGGAATGAGGAGTGTAGTATGGAAATTGGTTAGTTTTCTGTGTTTTCGTTAAATTGTTGTGTGTTTTGGGTATTAGATTTACTTTACTTTACTGTTTATTTGCTGTCGCCACATGATATTTAGATACCGGACTTTTTGCGTTGTTTCTTGTAGGATTTACTATGTGCACGCTGGTTGGATTAGCCAATCAGCATGCACGTTTGTCGGGTTTGCGATGTTCGCATGGTATAATACTAGTTAACCTTCACATCAACAACAGAAAATAGTTATGTATTGCTGTACTCTATATTCCCCCAGGTTAAAACATATCTACTCTGGAAGATCTGCTATCCTGGACCACCCTCAATATATCAAATAAAGCCATCATTCTTGGTGACACAAATATAAACTGGCAATCTCTCATCTCAGACTTCCCAGTAATTAGTATTAACTTGCACAGGTTTACTCATCTCATCTCTAACCCCACTCGTAGGGTAAAAAAACAAACAGAATCAACCCTAGACTGGATACTTGTCTCACACCATCAAAAATTCCCCAAGGCAGGGACACTCCCCAATACCTTTAGTGACCATCTTCCTGCCTATACCCATAGAACTCAACTTCAAATTGACAAATTGCACTGTCTAAGAACAACTAGGTATCTTACCCATTTCAATGAACAACTATTCTTAGAGTCTCTAAAAACCCACAACTGGTCCCCTACCAAATTACTTTCACTGAATGAAGCAGTCAACTACTTAAATAAAATCTTTTTAGATATTCTAGACAGTCTTGGCCCCACACTTACCAAAAGAGTAAAGCCTAACCATGCCCTAGGCTAACTAAACAAACTAAACAGTTACTTACCTCCAAGGATAAAGCCTGGAAGGAATGGCATAGAAACAGAACCCCACAACTTGAACTCAGATATAAACAACTCTGTAACAATGCCAAAAAGGAAGTCATCAATGATAAAAAAGCTATTTCTCCACTAAACTCACTACCCAACAAAAAAAAACAAATTGTTCTGGAACTCTCTTTCCTCTCTCCTAAATCCTGGTACTCAACACAAGCCCTCCCCATCTCCTGACAAAGACCTTCAAGAAATTGCCCAAGCCTTCAGTTCTCATTTTATTGATACTATCCAAACACTTGTTAATGATTTCTCTCTACAAACTAACAAAAGTATAATTGGCAACATAAACAACAATGCACTCACTAACCACTCCCCCCACATCAGTTGTAATTCCAACAAAAACCCATCTACTCCTCTATTTACATTACAACCAGTACTCACCTCTCTAGCTCGTAAACTGCTCTCAAAACTAAAACCATGCTCCCCTTCTTCCGATGGCCTTCCAACTGAGTACCTAAAACTTGCAGCAGATTCTATAGCTCTTCCAATTAGCATTCTCATTAACCAATCAATCTCTGAAGCATATGTCCCACAACTATAGAAAACTTAATTATTACTCCCCTTCCCAAAGGCGGTAACACCAGTGATCTATCTAACTATCGGCCCATCTCCATACTTTCACCTCTATCTAAAATTTTAAAAAGTGTATTCGTTCTCAATTGCTAAAACATCTCACAGCCAATAACCTACTCGCACCTACCCAACATGGTTTTCGTCCAGCACACAGCACAACAGCCTTACTGTCACTTACCAACACTGTATACAAAGCACTTGATGCAGGCCTACTAACATCAGTGATCCTACTAGACCTATCATAAGTTTTTGATACAGTGTCCCACTCAAAACTACTTTTACAACTTGAGACCGTAAACTGTTCCCCACGCATGCTATCCTGGTTCCATAACTATCTACACAACAGAAAACTATCTGTTAGATGGCAAAGTAAACAATCCGATTACCTACTCAACAACACAGGCATTCCCCAAGGGTCTGTTCTTGGGCCCTTGCTTTCTAACATATTTATTAATAATCTCCATAAAGCATCCCTGCAAAGTACACTCATTCAATATGTAGATGATTTGACAATAATTACATCCTCTAACAACATCTCAGATCTCCTAAAGTTAACACAAAATATATTTACTTCCATCGAATCTTGCCTTAATGAAGCTCAACTGCTACATAATTCCAAAAAATCAAAACCTTTACTCTTCACAACCAAACCTCTAACTCTAGACTTTAAAATATTCTCTCAAAACAATACGGAAATTGAAATTGTAAAAACAGGCAAACTACTTGGCATCACAACTGATTACAAACTATCCTTTGAGAATAATATATTCAACTCAATCAAAAAGGCCCATTTTAAGCTTGGCAAACTCTATAGGCATAAATTCTATTTGGACAAGTCTATCAAGTTGAAACTAGCTAATAGTCCACTTCTACCCTCCCTCCTCTATGGTTGCCCAAATTTTCACTAACCTACACACATCTCTCCTGAACAAACTGCAGTCGTGCTACTATGTATCCAACATGCCAACTCGCACACATCATTGTCTGGCCATTAAATCTGTAAACTGGTTTGAGTTCCCTCATTACCTGCATTACTCCCAACTTACTCTCACCCACAAACCACTAAATAATCCAAACTTCTGCCCATCCCTTCAAACTATAATACAAACACACACACCCACTCGGCATCTTAGGTCCTCTAACAAACAACTCTTAACCATAACTAAACCCAACAAAAGCTGGACAATGTCTCTTCCCATGCCATTGCCAAACTTTGGAATGCGTTCCCTCTCTCTCTTACTCAACTAGACTCTTTCAAAACATTTAAATTTGCACTAAAAGAACACTATCTCAATAACCTTGTCTGTTCTTGACATATAATTAAACTACCTTAAATGTGTTGGCCACTATACAAATACTTTTACTAACTCCTCAACCACTTCCTTACTCACAACCTATTATCCAGTTCCCAACATGGCTTTAGACCTTAGCATAGTACCCTACCCTTTTGTCTTTCACCAACACCATCCTCTTTAGCATATTTACAAATAACCTCAGCTCCACAACTAAGTTAGCTTCCATTGTCCAATATGCAGATAATGCAACACTCGTCTGCTGAGCCCCCTCACCCCAAGTATTGCAAGTAAAAATGCAAGCTTCCTTTCAAGACATATAAATCACCTCTCTGAGTGCCAACCCATTTTAAACCTAAATAAAACTAAAATAATAGTCTTCAGTAACAAGAAATCCATTCCAAGCCAGTCCCCTCTCTCAAGTCTCTCCTCATATGGTACCAAAATAGACCCTACTAACCAAACTAGACTTCTAGGTGTCACAATAGATGAAAATCTAAAATTCGACAAAATATTTCTCTGAGAAACAAAAAAGTTCATATCAAACTTGGTACCCTCTATAGGGCAAAATCTTTCCCAACCCACAGTGATTGGCTGGCCACTGCTCAGTCACATCTGCTTTCTACATTCCTCTATGGCACTCCGATATTCACAAATCTGCACAAGTCTGACCTCAATAACCTGGAATCTTGTTACAACAAAATTGCCAAATTTGCCACTAATCTCCCATACAGGGCCCACCATTGCACTGCTCTCTCTCTCAGCTCAACTGGCTCAAACTTCCTAACCTTTTATCCCTCAATCAACTCACCATGGCACACAAAATAGTCCACCAACCCAACAATCTTCCCTGCTCTTTCCAAACTAGTCCAGATCATCAGATAAACTTATGCTACAAGTCACCCACTCCCCCAACCAACATGGTGACTCCCTCTATTCTAACAAAATTTCCAAATTATGGATCACACTTCCTCAGCCCATCTCAAAAAACCCCTAATTATCAGGAATTCAAAAAAGTCTTAAAACTCCACCTAGTCAATCATTGTTTCTGCTCCTGCCACTCTTCAGGCTAATTCTTCCAGGCTCACTAACTACTTTCATCTCCCTCCCTATCTTTTTCCATACTACTACTTGCTACTACTCTACTGGATATAGATGCATGTCAGCATTCAGTTATTACTGTGTGTCTCTCTGCTAATACCTCACTGTACATAACTTTTCATATATATTAGTTTCGCTGTTATTTGTACTCCTGTATTATAGAACTCCTCTCATTGTTACGCTCATGATTGCTACTGTGACTGTATTTGTAGCTGTATTTTTCTGTATTCTAGAACCTCACATGCTACTTGTTATTCTTACTTAGTATTGTCTTTGTATTAGAGCTTCTTATTTATAATCTTGTATTCAACTGTAAAGTGTCTTATATATATATATAACGGTGTCTAATATTACATGTTGGAGAACTGAAAACAGGCCTTTTAGCCCAGTCGGACATCACCCGGTTAACAAATGCTATAAATAAATAATACAACATTATGTAACCAATTGTGGAAACCCCTCGCGTCAAACAAATGTTGTCAAATACATGTAAACTATTTACTTCATTACAATTTCTTGATTTCTTGATTCCATTATCTTTTCTAATTACTGGTCCAATAAAAATTTCTTAAAATCAACAATTCAAATCAATTAATATAACTTCTAAATTTCTACCTATTAAAAACTCTTCTATACTCAATTAATAATAAATAACAATGCTTATTTAACCCCAGCTATTCTTAAAATCTTTACTCTAACCTGTCAGCAGATTGTTCTCTTTGCAAATACCACAAAGCAGATGCATTTCATATATTATAGAGCTGTAAACCATCATATAAACTCTGGTGGTCTCTAAAAGTTAAACTAGAAAACTGGGTTATGAAAAAGCTACCTTTCATGGGAATTTGCTCTGTTACATAAACCTCTGAATGCATCAGCTCAAAAAGATATTCATATGCTAATCATGCTTTTCTCATGGGTTAAACTCTTTAATACCCGGAAATGGACAGATAGATCTAAAATCAGGCTGGGATGGTTTCAAACAAATAGCTATCAAGTATATACTGATCCATAAATTGTTTAGCTCCAATCCTTCCAAACACACCCATTACAATAGTTACTGGGAGAAGGTGTTTGAATGTATTATATTAATATAATCTACACATATAAATTTTACAACAGTTGTCTGTTTTTTCAATTGAACAAGTTTTCTGGGGTTTTATTCCAGTGTTACAAAATTAATGGTTGTACATTCATTTCATTCTTGAAAATAATTAAGCTATATAGTTATTATATTTAAGTATCTTTTATAATCCTCTTTTTCTTGCTACGGTTATTTAGATTGCATGCTCATCTATTTGGCTTATGGCATTTTATTGTAAATAATGTATATATTGTAAAAATTATACTTTGTATATACAGTTTTAAATATTTTATAAATAAGTTATTGCCTAGTCTATATGTATTATTTACATTATCATGGTTAGACACTATATCTCTAGGCAAATGTTTTGGATGTGTTTGTTAAAAAATTAATAGCATAAAAAATAAAGCTTTTTGAAAAAAAATAATAGGGATACATTTTAAATATTGCTCTTATAAACTCAGAAAGTTGCTAGAATAAAAGTTATTGTTTTACCATCCATTTTCTGCACCCGACCCCCTCCCCCAGCAAATTATATATACCAACTCCAAGATCACACTATAGTGGGGAAGAGGGTAAATTTCCTGATGCTCATTCTACCATGATCTCCATCCAAAAGCTACGCGGTTCCAAAAAAGAAAAAGTCAGTGTCTTGAGTTTCAGGTTTGAGAACATTCATTGTTGTGCTGTTTCTATGCTGTCATCTCGTTGTTTTCCATTTTGGTCATATGTTAATTCAGTAAACTGAAGTAGACCCATAGATATATATATATATATATATATATATATATATATATATATATATATATATGGGTCTACTTCTAATAATCAAAAAATATGGAATAAAGAAACATACCAGAGTATGTCAAACCCACCCAGGTGGGGGGCTGCACCCTCTAACTAATTATACCAACTTCAGAACTGCAAATTTCCCCATGTTGGTCAAGTGCATTCTTACCTTGTTAAAAACTTTGGTAGTGTGATAGTTCAGTAAAGTAACGGTTCGGTGTAGTTGTCTCTGTAAAGTCATCTTCGGGTAAGTCGTCTTTCGATTATTAGAAGTAGATCCATATATATATATATATATATATATATATATATATATATATATATATATATATATATATATATATAGGTGTGTGTGTGTGTGTGAGTGTGTGTGTGTGTGTGTGTGTGTGTGTGTGTGTGTGTGTGTGTGTGTGTGTGTGTGTGTGTGTGTGTGTGTGTGTGTGTGTGTACACACACACACACACATACATATAAAACATTCTTTTGATATACTGGTTCATTCCATGAATGTTACTAAGTGATTGCTTATTACTTTAGTGTTATGTTATAACTTGTTTTGTACAGCTCTTTATGTACACTGCATTACTGTGAGTCTCTATACCTCCTGCTAACCTTCTTTCAATTTGCATTCATAATTTTTTTTTTACCATCTGTCTGTTCTTATACTTTTCCTGTATTCTCTTGCTCTGATTCACTGTTGTCATTTCTTCATCTCTTTTTATAGTAAGTATTAACTTTATTGCCTCAATATAAAATGACTGTTTAGTAGAGTTGTTCTGTACTACATCTGGCCCCAACAATGCAGAAGCTCTGCCATAGGAGCAAACTCCCACAAATTTTAACTGAGAATTTTGTCTTCGTGCAATGTAAACAAATTGAACTTGAAGAACCTTGCTATGTATTAACTTCATCTAGTCAAATACATGCCTGCCTGTGCTGGAAATTAGTTTTAACATCTCCCCCACCTCCCAATAGAGTTGTCCTTGCACTCTAAGGTCTACTTACTAAGTTGGCCACTAGCCTTTCTCTTAACCAACTTATATTACACTGTATCTACCAGTTATTTCATTTTTATGGCTGACAGGTGTCTATATTCAGGAAATGAAAGAAAACCTGTTCTACTTTGTTAATTGCTTTGTACTGGCTATAAATTGATTCTCTGTTATAATTTGACCCTTTTCCTGTTTCACCTACATTCTCAAACTCTAGCCTTTTTAACCTCTCTATTCCTTACATTCCAGAAAAAATACTAGGACTATTTAGACTGTCCAATCCACCTACTGCATGTCTTGGGAATGTGGGAGGAAATCGGAGCACCTGGAGGAAACCCACGCAACCACAGGGAAGACATGTAGACTCCGAACAGAAGGCACCCCAGCAGAGAATCGAACCAGAGAACCTCTTGCTGTGAGGCAACATCGCTATTCGCTGCACCACCGTGGCCAGATTTGGGTTTTGGTTTTCATTTAGTCAGACATAAACTCTTAAATCCCCAACATCTAGCATTAACTTATTTGGGTTCACACAACTAATTAATAGCCCCACATATTAAAGCAAGAAATCAAATTCCCTATTAGAATGGATCCTAGTATAAGACCCTAGCAAATACACCACCTTGTGTATGTCTGTCTGTCTCAGTGATCATCTACCAAGCTATACAACCAGACAGCTCACATATCCAGTTAAACAAGATGTTCATAAAATAACCCGGAAATGTTCATTATTAACCTATCATCTATTAACTTCCTACAAATCCTCCATTAGATGATGCTCTAAATGAATTCAATACAACTTTCCCAAATATCCTAAACAGACCTGCACCTCCTAGAAGGAAGAGACTGAAAACAAATAATGCAATGTGGCTATCCAAAAACAGTATAATGCTAATGCAGGATAGAGAAAAAGATTGGCAAAAATAAAAAACACCACAATGTCTTGAAAACTTCAAAATGCTTTGCAATCGTAATAAAAAACAAATTAATGAAGACAAAAAACTATACTATAATAACTTTCATAGTAATAGCAAACACAACCTTAAAATATTCTGGATAGCCATTAAAGAAATCTTGCATCCTGGTCATAAATTCAACCCTAACCCCTCTCCTAGTAGCTCAACACTCAAAATTGCAATACAGTTCAACTCTTGTTTCATAGATAGTATAGTATCTCTAACCAACGATTCCCCAACATCTTATCCTAACCCTACCTTATAGCCACATATCACCACATCCACTTTTACCAGAAGCGTAGCTAGGGTGGGGCAAGAGGGAGAGTTGCGCTGGCTCAAAGGTTTGTGGAGGGTGAAATCACTGATCCCGATCTGTCTTTAAGCCGGTATTGCATTTGCAGTGAAACCTGAAAGCTGCAACACTCCATGTGTGGTATAAACTGCAGCAACTGTTTGCTACAGTTTAATTGAAAAAGTTTTTTTTTTTTTTTTTTTTTTTTTAACTAAGACATGAGTGCCATAGCACTCTGTACAGGCAGGGTATAAACTACAGCAACTGTTTGCTACATTTAACATTTGTAGCAAGCAGTGTGCTACAGTTTAAAAGCTACTTTTTTTACATTTGTGCAGAGCAGAAGGAGGATGGGGTAGGCCACAAAAATGGGATCTAAATAGCTGGGGTGGGAAGAGAGGGAAGTGACATGCCTATGGCCACCTGATTGGTGTTTTGTTTTGTGTTTGTTGCTCTTGAATGGAAGAGTTGGTGCAAGGGGTGGGATGGGAGGTGGATCTAATTGTACTAAGCCAATCTCCAAAATGTAGAGATTGGCTTATTACAGTGAAGTTTTTTTTGTTGTTGTTCTTCAAGCTGGGGGGAGGGGTGGATGTGACTGTAATAAGCCAATATCTAAAATGTAGAGATTGGCTTAATAATACAGTGAAGTGCTTTTTTTTCCTCACTTCACTTGAAGAGTTGAGGGGTGGGGTGATGATTTGTGGTACCGGCACATGGCACTAGTAGAGCCAGCTACACTTCTGACTTTCACCATCAAGTCTGTGCCCACATCCTATATAAAACTACTCTTAAACTCAAACCACACTCTACTTAATCTGATCTTCCAAGTGAAAACCTTAAAATAGCAGACAACAGCATTACCTGCCCTGTCTCAATCCTTATAAATAGGTCAATCCAGGAATTCCACATTGCCTCTCTCTCTCTGGAAAAAAGCCACACATTATCCCTCTACACAAAGGAGGAAATTCAACAGATATTACTAACTTTAGACCTATAGCAATTTATACCCCCTCCAATACTTGAGAAATGTATTCAAAAACAACTTGCTTGAAAAATATTAACTGTTAATATGTATAACTTTGATGTATTGATCAGTTATGGACCCATGTAAATAGTTATTTGTTTGTTTTATAATTGATTTATCTATTGTATTGTATTGTCTCTTGAGTCATACTTAAATAGTCAGTGAAATTCTGGGCCTCTGTCTTTGCCTGAAGAGATTTGAAGCCTGCATAAACTAAAGCACTGCTGATGATTCCCTGTTGGGTGAGAAAACCTATATTTTTTGTCTGTGACCTTTAAGAGATGCTTTCTGGCACCAACCTGCTCCATTTTGTTTTCTGTTTTAAGAAATCTGCTTGGCCTGGTATTTTTGTACTATGTGAGAGGTGGACACAAATTATCTTGGCTGCTCATTTCACATTTTTTCCATTAGTTAAATTGTCTTTTGAGTGTCACTTGAATACTTAGTGAAATTCTGGGCCTTTGTCTTTGTCGGAAAAGATTGGAAGCCTGCATAAACTAAAGTACTGCTGGTGATTCCCATTCCCTGCTGAGTGGGAAAACCTATATATGTTTTTGTCTGTGACCTTTTAGAGCTGCTTTCTGATACCTGCTCCATTTTGTTTTCTGTTTTAAGAAATCTGCTTGGTCTGGTGTTTTTATTCTACGTGAGAGGCAGACACAAATTTTCTAGCTGCCCATTTCACATTTTTTTCATTGTTTAAATTGTGTCTTGAGTAATACTTAAATACTCAGCCTGCATAAACTAAAACACTGCTGGTGATTCTCTGATGTTTCCCACCCACCCTCTTGTTTGTTGATTTGCTTTTTAAACCTGGTGACTTTAAACTACCCACCCCTACTGTAAATTGATCTTAATAAGCTCCTCCCTTTCTACACTGTTGTTGATACCCTAAATTATTTATTTGCCTTTCCTTTCTACACTGTTGTTGACATCCTGAGTTATTTATTTGCCTTTCTTTGAGTTTATATTGAAAAACTGCATTTTGCCTCCTATTGTTTATTCTACTTGATCTAGTTAGCTTTTGGGTAAAGTAGTCTATTTTTACACTCTAGCAAACAATTGTTTTTACACAGAAGAGGTCAGTGGATCTTCCATCTGGTACACTGGGAGGTAGCCTGGTCTGTTGAGGCTGAGGAAACACTTGAGATTTCTGAATGTAGTTTTATTGGCTAGAGGGTTTATCTTCTTTTTTAGTGCCTTTATAAATTCTGTACAACTGAGTGGCTCTCGGCTCATTTATTCAAAACAAAGTGCTTTTATTAAATAACCACACTTTTATAAGTACACTGCTGTATTTATATCTTTAAGTTTGTTTGTGATAGCATTTTGTACTATTTAAGTTTCTTTGTGGTAACATTTCACTCCGGGCACTCCTTTACTGTGCTTTTGCATTGGAAGGACTGGGATTGTTCATCTGGTGGCAGTAGGTGTTTACCTGGTCTACCTGAGCTGGGAAACACACAAAAGACCTCCAAGTATTTTTTTGTACTTCTGTGCACTTGATTTGCACTGCTTTGATACATAGATAGCATAGACCAGATTCAGACCTGCTGAATTTAGTTTGTTATTGATACACTTGAGCACTAAAGCAGCCATCTTACATTAAGAAGGGCTCCCCTGCACCCTTCTGGCAGAAGAGTGTAGATCCAGCCTTGTCTGAGCTGGGGATTGCTGGAGGAAGGTTCATTGTGTGCTTTCCTATTTGATTAGCTTAAAAGTGTCTTAATTTCACCTAGCCTAAAAGAGTCTTAATTTCACCTGTATTTAAGCCTCAAGCCTCAAGTTTGCTTATTGCAGTGCACCATACAATAGGGGTTAGGCGTACCCTGTATAGACACAAACACCTTGACACTCAGTTTTTCCCCTGGACATCTGTCAGCTGAACCCTCCCAAGCTTCCCTACTGTGTTACAGGTGCACTGAGCAGCATCGTCACACTCGTCATCCATAGCCTTCAGTAGAACAAGGAACTTTCTTAGTCCTAGCATAAAAACTGGTCATATTATCCCAAACTCACCCCTAATAGTACAGACAGTAAAAACCTGCTATAATGGATGGGTAGTTTCCCATCATTTCATCAGCCAACCTGACTGGCATGGGCATCCTGAGGCAATGTAGTAATTGCTTCATGTATACTGACAACCACTTACTCCTAAAACAAACAAATACCATATGTGAAAGATGTAATTGCACTATGAAACTGGAATCATTTCTCTCATGTAACAACAAACTGGTCATCAAACAGCTTGTCAGCACACACACATTTCACCTCTTACACAAAATTAGGCTATGACACATAAACCCATATGTGCGGAGGTACTCACTAGAAGTCTACCAAAAAAATCAGAGACGTCCCAAATGTAAAGCACTTGCACACACTGCTATGCAAATAGAAATCACTACACATAATAACACGTACACCAGTGTCTTAGCAAATAAGCACCTAAGGCAAAACCCCTCAAAACCTATTGTATTGGTCATAGGCGACTCCATAGTGAAACACACAGATGTCCCCCTCACTAGGCTGAACAAGGAGAAGGTCACAATCAGCTGCCTGTCAGGTGCCAGGATTCATCAAATCACACATGCACTCAAGTCACTCAACAACAAGTACCGTTATGACTCTGTCATAGTCCATGTTGGAGTGAATGACTTGTGAAGTACCTCTCTGGACTATATGAAGTGATATATAACTGAACTCTCAGATTATGTGTCCCAGGCAGACCTCCCAACCATCCCGAATTACTCGGTTTTTACCGAGTTTTGGGATCCCAATGAAGGAGTGCCACGATTCCCGAGTGGCACCCCTTCATTCATATTTTTTAAGCTATTTTATTTAGATTCTGCAATTTTGGAGCTGACGTCATCACATGCGCGATGACGTCTGCTCCGTCAGCCTGTCGGAATTAAGCTCAGCTGCACATGTTGCCTGTTTGAATACTCACGCGCGTCTGTATGTTTGAATGGAGCTGTAAAAGTGAAACTGTGGATGCAACACTGCTTGCAGGTATGAAGGTCCCATGTTTGATACTAGTGCTGGTTCTTGGCTGAATGAACTTAAACAGACCACCAAGGTTTGACATTATAACAGTAGACAGCACCATCCATTTATAACAGACTTTATGAGAGCTGGAGAAATACTCTCAGTGAATTCCACAGGCATAAGATTCAGGAATTCCACGAGACTGGTTATATGAAGTGCACATATTAACACTGTGATTGGGAGAGACTATCTATGGAGCTAAGAAGATCTTTATTAAAGCAAGTGAAGTAAAAAATAATAAAGCAGAATGAAGCATATTCAGATTTTTTTACTTGCAGAAGTTGACAGCCTGTGAAGTAAAATCAAGAATAAATAGTGCCTAGGGCTATTTTAGTGGTGTAACAGTGGAAATTCCCAATGTTTTAAAATAAGTGCTGCAGAAAGGAATAATTCCATGAGAAAAGAAGCACATAATGACATAAAAATAACCTAGCTGGGTCATTAGTGAGGTATGGACATTCTATGTGCCAAAAAGTGTATAGTCATCCCCTTTGGCAAAAACAAAGTGCCCACAAATTACCACATAGGTGGTAATCCATTATGTACAGAAGAAGTAATTAGGGACCTGGGGACCCAAGTTGATTTTATATGGCCCACCTAATCATGAAGGGATTCACATCTAGATCAGAGGTCATCGTGCCTCTTACTCATCCCTCATCAGGCCCATAATTGAGTACAATGCCCTTTTGTGAATACTGTAAGACAGCTGCAGCAACTACCTCACCAAGAGGATCAAAGGGCTCAAACAGATGCCATATGCTGCCCGGGAATAAAATCCCATTCCAGGTTAGGCAGAGTCCCTCATTGACTCTCTTCAAGATTCATCTTGATGAGTGGATGAGGCACAGTATACTAACCTCAAAAGGGCATAGCCGATATTTGTAAAATGGGTGAAAGAACAACATTCTGGCTAGGCTTATAAATGCCCTAGGGCAGATAGCCTAGTATGAACCTATGAACCTATGGCAACATAACACAGCAGAAATTGATTCAAGGGTCTAACTCCTTGTAGGTAACCCCCCCCCCCCCAATGTAGAGGGAGGATAAGAACAGAAACTAAGTAGCAAGTGTATATTGTACTGAATACTGAGTGGAAAGAATTAGGTGATTACAGTCATACAAGAGTAAAGACACAAAGTTAGAGTAAATGTTTTGTATTGTTCTGCAGTCTGTTGAGAATAAAGTGATGCAAAATTCAGCCATGATTGTTTGACAAATTCTGGACTTTCTTTCGTTTTATGCCTGTTTTTCATCAATTTCTAGTTATGGTAGTCTGCATCTTGCACTTATTAGATTTTTTGAATGTAGAAGGTAGGCTGGTACAAGGATTCTGTCAGCCACAACCTGAGACACAGGGTAGGGGCTATTACAAATTCTATATATTTACATCTAAGATGTGCTATACAAAGTTTGCAGGATATTAAATAAGGCAACATTTTACATAGTATAGTCAATTTACAGTCATTGTAGAAGTAAAGAAGTATGCACACATTAATGTTTATGGTAAATGGGGTGAAATAGCCAGGTAATGGGACAGTGGAATGGTTGCAAGGGGTCTGTGGTGCCGTATGTTGGTTGTCTGTTCTTCAGTTTGCGTTTGAAAGTTGGTATCCCACAACTCCATTGGAGTGGGCGGGGTTATGTAATTATGTATGCAATTTTTATGTTAATCAGCGTACAGATTTGTACCTATTTTTCATGGGCCTTGTCCAGATTTTTGATGTTTCCAGGTTGAGAGATATGGTCCCAGGCAGATATGACTCTAGCCCTAAACAGTATTCTACTTACACCCATAATGATGCCACAATATAAACAAAAAAATATTGACTTCAACAATGGCTTAGCTTGTGGTGTCAAGTCCAGGGGGATTCAGTGTCTGTCAGCCTGGGAAAACATGGTCGACAGGTCACACTGCTTTGCCAGAGCTGGTCTGCACCTCTAGGTTTTCGAATACTGGCAAAGGTGCTTACCTCCCCATAGTGCCTTTTTTTAGGCAATGTCAAAACAATAACATTTCTGACATAACAAAATCCACTCAAGACAAACTCAAAGTTCTGCTGCTTAATGCTAGGAGTCTAAATATGAAACTGCACTCCCTGGAAGCACTCCTCACCTTGAAAGATGCTGATATCTGTGCAGTCACTGAGACATGGTTCAAGGCCATGGGCAGCACCCCAGCCATGCAAGGCTACAATATCTTCCACATGTTCAGACCTCAAAATGACTGTGAAAGAAGCAAAGTTGGAGGTGTATCCATTTTCATTAAAGCCAAGTACACCTTGAGACTGGTTAAATAGTACAACTATCTCAAACTACTTTATGTTCAATTAACTATAGGCAAAATACCCTACCACATCATTGCTAGCTATAGGTCCCCCACCATGAACCAAGAAAAGCACACCACCTACTTGGACTTACTGTAGTCACTTGCAATACAGCCCAGCATCTTAATCATGGGAGAGTTCAACTATCTTTCCATCGATTGGGTGACATACATGAGCAAGAACATGCTCATCCAGAGGTTCCTAAACTTTGTCACTACAAATGCTCTGGAACAGATAGTCTGAACCCCCACAAGGGACTCAAATGTCCTAGATATAGTACTCACCAATATGGGGGGGGGGGTCACGGCACTCTCCCCTGTGTGATGCCTTCCATGGTAAGTTCAGACCATAAATCAGTCTCATTCAAAATAACTATTGAACCTGTCACCACCACAGGAGCAAGCAAATTAAAAAAAACTATTCCAAAGCAAACTATAGCCTACTAAGTGATGGTATGAAACATTTTATGCCCTCCCAATCAAAGACAACAATGACTCCTATGCAGAGGTGTACACAAATTCCTTGAATAAACACATAAGCAACTGTATAGACTCGACTGTGCCTGACCGGATTAAAACCAGGTCCACACTGATGGACCTCAAGTGTAAACATATTATATAGCAAAAGGAAGAAACATGTCTAAGAACAAGAGGGAACTAATTCAGCAGAGGAAGACTTCCTTCCACAGCTTGAACAAGCAAATCAGAAATCTTGTAAAGTCCTCTAAATCTAATTACAAAGGCAAAATAGCATCCCTAGCTAAGGATAATCATAAGTCATTCTTTAACTATGTCTGAAATCTAAAAGGGAATGCCCAGCTATGTGCTGAACTGGTAGTAGATAGTACCACTCATACTATACTGGAGGAAATTGCTAACCTGCTAGCTGATAGATTTTGCACAAACTTCACCATCTTTCCCCACCAGCCATACCTCAAAGCATACCTGTCACCAGTCCTCTGCGTAGTATCTCTGGAGATCAGGTCATATCTGCAGTCTCCAAGACCAAAAACATGGCCTCAGTGGGACAAGATAACATCCCAAGTTGCTTAATAAGCAATCTAAATCAGGACCAAGCAGACTCACCTGGTGTTGTCTTTAACCATGGCCTTAGAACTGGCTTTGTTCCAGCAGAGTGGAGAACAGCAGCAGCAATCACCTTGCACAAACGGGGTCCGGCAACTGACCCTGAGACCTGTAGACCCACAATTCTAACCAGCCTCATCTGCAAGGCCATGGAAAGACTCATCATGGACCTTATCAACAAGGACATAGGTGACCTTCAAATTCAAGATCCAAACCAGTTTGGCTTCTTTAAGGGTAGATCATGCTTATTAAATGTAATAAACTTCATTGAGAAAGTCACTAAAGCCCTGGATGATGGTAAGACAGTGCATACTGCCTATCTTGATCTAGCCAAGGCTTTTGACACAATCCTCCACTCAGGTATCATTGAGAAACTCTCTCCGCCAATTATGTTAAAAGAGGGAGTGTAGAAAAGAAGATTAGTAAAGTAGAAGTTAAAAAAATAGAAATTGAAGTTATGGAGTGCCTGTGACATGAAGGATTTGATGTAGAAGGTCTAAAACAGGTTACGTTGCAGCATGATGGAACAAGTGTAAGGAGAAACAGGAAGATCGGGAAACATCTGAAGAAGAAATATGGACATGGGAAAGAAAAAGAGATTTAATATGGTGCAATATTTATGCAAAGGAGAAAGCAAAATTAACCAATACAAAAAGAGCAGCACTAAAGATATTTGAAGAGAAATATGGACAAAGGAACCCAGACATGGAAAACTTTACAATTCAAAAAATAAGAAGACAAAGAGTAAAAGCAGAAAAGGAGATTAGTAATGGAGAAGTTAAAGAAACAGAAACTGAGGCTGTGGAGTACCTACGAAGTGAAGGATTCTGTGTATAAAATCTAACTCAGAAAACACCACAGCAGGATAGAGCAATGGACATCCAAATTAAGGAGAAACCAGTGGAATGGGAAGCAACCGGTCAGTTGCCACATGATGATATTTTGGAGCCTTTGACAGGAAACCAGTATAAACGTTCAGTTGAAGCTGGACAGCAAGGGAAGGGACAGGAAAGAGTGGCAACTCTAACATAGTCACTGTTGAGGAGTGATAGGACAGTGAGTTCCCATATGACAGAGCAATAAATGACACAGGATGAAATTGAAGAGAATGTGTCACAGGAAGATGCTGTAGAACTTTCTACGGAATGCCCACAGGAAATGGAGAACAAAAAATGTGCTCTCAGTTTAGAAGAAAATGAGTTAAGAGAAGAGTTGCTTGATTTAATAGAGATAGATAATTAAGATCAATGAAAGAAATAGACTGCAGAAGGTCAATAAAACCCCAAAAGTTAGAAGTTTGATAAAACAAATTAACACAGTAATTAGGACTGTCCATAGAGATCCATGCAATATAACAAAGTAAACAGGATATATTACTGTGCAACTAAATTAATAACAGATAAAATTCTACCACAAGAACACAGGGTAGTGAGTGAGAGAAAGGGGAGAAATTGAATACCATCATGGAAGTTTTGAATAGAGAAAACTAAAAAGCAATTAAGACAAGAGAGGTCACTGTTAGAAGAGTATAGAAGGGGGAATAGATCAACAAAAATACTCAGCAAGATAGACGTAATAAAAGCAATGTGCAGTATTATAACGGATCAGGATTTAACATGCACTATCGCAAATAATAAGCTAAAACTATCAGCACAGGCAGAAAAACTTTGAAGATACACAGATAAATATAAAGGAAAAGTACAAAATAAGCAAACTATTGATAACTCAAAAAAGTTTTATAGAGAATTAGGAAACAAGGTAAAAGGAATTGAAAGACCACCAAAAAAGAAGAAATAGATACTTTTTGGAGAAGTATTTATGAAGATTCTGTGGAACATAACAAAGATGCTAAATGGACAGAAGACGTAAAAGAAAGATAAAGGTACAGGATATGAAATAGGATGAATTAACAGCCAGAGAGATTGAAACAAAGTTAAGAAAAGCCTCTAATTGGAAAACCCCAGGCCCTGGCGCAGTACCTAACTACTGGTTAAAAGTATTAACATCTTTGCATGATGATTTAGCCATAAGTAAGTACTATTTAGATGCACACCCCGAACAGACACCAGCCTGGTTAACAACAGGAAGAACAGTGCTCCTACTTGAGTGAACCTGTAAGCTACCCTAAAAATTATAGACCGATAACTTGCCTATACACTGGAATTGATGCCGACAGAGTTTATATTAATTTAGAAGAAAACTCAATTATGGCAATAGAACAAAAGGGCAATAAAATAAAGTCATATGGAACAAAGGATCATTTGCTGTTAAATAAAGTTATACTGGAGAACAGTAAAAAGGGGAAGAATCTAAGTATGGCATGGATTGACTACAAAAAGCATCTGATGACAGTATCCCACATTCATGATTAAAAGAGTGCTTAAAAATGTACAAGATACACCCTACACCGGTAAGTTACATTGCAGTGACCATGAAACAGTGGCAAACCACTTTGCAATTAAGCTATGATAAAGGACAAATTATTATTCCAGGGATAAAAATTCAAAGGGGGATATTCCAGGGTGACTCCCTGTCACCACTGCTTAACCCATTAAGTTGTCAACTCAACAGATTAGGTCTAGAAAATAACATTTTAAAGACTTCACATCCTCTCTTTGTCGATTATTTAAAATTGTATAGCTTGTCAGATAAGGAAATGAAAGCACAACTGTAAATAGTCAAAACTTTTTCAGATGGTATAAGAATGTCATTTGGTCTTGATAAATGTGCAAAAGCAACCTTTAAAGCAGGAAAGCTGCAGCACCAAGAAAACTTCAGTTTGGGACAAAAATGTGATATAAAAGAACTTGAGCAAGAGTGAGTGTACAAATATTTGGGAATTGATGAAGGATCAACAATAAAACACTAACAAATGTGAATAAAACTTAGTATGGAATATTTTAGAAGACTTCATTCTGAAAACAGCGTTGACATCTAGGAACAAAATTCAAGCTATAAACCAATCTGTTCTTCCTGTCCTAACTTACAATTTTGGAGTGATTGACTAGCCACAAAAGGTGTTGGATAGATTAGACAGGAAAACAAGAAGGATGCTTCATGCTCATCAAATGATTTATAAAAATCAGTGCTTACCAAGATTATATATTCCCCGTTCTAAAGGAGGTATGGGTCTCCTTGAAATTGATTACATGTATAGACCTGCAATCGTGGGACTGCATACATATCTGCTGATCTCACAAGACCCAAGGCTACTGAAAGTTTTGAAACATGAGGAGAATAAATCTAAGTTGATTTCCCTGCTAAGTCTAGCAGAAGCATATTGGTGTTAAGCAGGAATGGAAATCAAATAATAAGTAGATAAAAATCAGGCAGCAACTGAATGCGCCAAAAAACAAAAGAAAGAATATAAGGTGAAGGATCATATGAGAAGGCAAGAAATGTAGAAATTGCGTAAATATAATTGCAAATATAGAAAACTCCTGAAAGAATCTCATGTTGATCAGGACTGAACGCAGGATTGGTTAAGGAGAGGCAAACTCAAACCAAAGGATGAAAGGTTAATATTGACTACCCATGAGAGTGGGCTACATACATGCTGGTTTACAAAGTCCATTGAAGATGTGGGGGAAACAGATAAATATAGGTTTTGTAAAACAGAATTGGAAACAGTCACACACTTTGTTGCTGGTTGTGACATACTAATGGCAGAAAGACTATATACTGAAAGGCATAATAATATGGCAAGACTGTTGCACTGGGGATTGTGCAAACATTATGGTACTAAAGTGGATGAAAAACACTGGAAAAATGAGCCAGAAATCCTCATACAAAATGATGAAGTCTACATCACATGGGATCACCCATTACTAACAGTCCAAAAGATAGATCCGAGAAAACCAGATATAGTGGTCTATGAAAAGAAGACAAAAGTAGCACTGATCACGGAAATTGCTACACCCAGTGACTACAGTGTTTTGCTTACAGAGAGACACAAAGTCATAAACTATCAGGATTTGCAGGCAGAAATGAGAGCAATGTGGAAGAAAGATACCCAAACAGTTCCAATAGTAGTAGGAGCAATGGGTCTTATAAAAAATAATCTGCAATCCTATTTAGATATGTTACCAGTACATATAACCCCATATGAATTGCAGGAGTCATTCCTGGGCAAATTGCAGATGCTGCAAAGAGCATCTCTGGCTGACATCAAAGAGTGAAACAATACTAATTTCATGAGCTTTAATCGTACTTTTACTTATTAATGGTATCCATTCCCATCATGGTATTAGAAACACAAAAGACTTAGAGAAATTAAAAAAAAACTGGGGATTATCCCTTATGTCACTAGATGGGTGGCCAATTGGCTCACCAACAGAACACATACCATCAAAGTTGGTGACTCCACTTCCACCTCTACCAGTAGACCCGTCACCAGTGGCATACCACAAGGATCGGTGATGGGCCCTTTACTGACTGGAATCTATTTCTCAGACATCCAGGCTAAAGTACATGGCCTTTGGCTTACCAAGTTCACTGATGATTGCAAACTGGGTGCAATCATTGAGTCTCCCAATGAGTTTACATACTAAAGGAGGGGATAACACAGACAAATGACTGGTGCCAAAGCCATGGCCTAAAACTAAATGCAAAAAGGTGCATTATTATCCCCTTTGTCAAAGCAGAATTCCCTGCTAATTACAATATTGACAGTACCCCCCCCCCCCAAGTTCAAACCCAGTGGTGGGAGATCTGGGGACACAGGTAGATGGCAATCTGAACTTCGACCACCAAGTTTCCACAGCAGTAAGGAAGGCCTTCCCCATTGCGCATCTCATAAATAAGGGCATCAGATCCAGGTCTAAGGATGTTATAACTCCATTGTGCTCGACCCTCCTCAGACCATTACTAGAGTACAATTCTCCCTTATGCATGTAGCTCGCCAGACACCTGCAGTAGCTGTAGAGACCACAGAAGTTTCTCACCAAGAAAATACAGAGCCTCCAAACCGTGACTTATGTGGATAGACTGAATGCCCTGTCACTGTACTTTGTATCATATAGGCTGCTTAGAGGTGAGTTGTGCCTGGCATACAGGGCAGTCTCTGACCCTGCCCTGATGGACATGCTGCACATTCGTAAGTCAAATGGCACAAGAGTTACTCGCTCTAGGGTTCTTAACCTAGTCTGTGACATTAACAGAACATGCCGGAGAGACAGATATAACTCCCAGAGATTGCTGCTACTCTGGAGTAAACTTACAATTCACATGAAGAAGAGCTCCTCACTAACCCTATTCAAGTGCAACCTGGACACATGGATGTAAGACCACAAATTCAACCCAGGGGTGGCACCCATGTCCCTCATGGACAGGGTAGTCTGTGTTTATCATAGACATGCTCTGCAAATTATGTCCATCTAACCAAAGACAATTAAGGAAACTCTGGATTAACATGGCTAGGCTTGTAAGGGCCCTAGGGTAGCTAACCTAGTAACCTCCTATGAACTTATAAAAAAAATAATTGGAAAAAAAATTGCTAAACTATGTCCTGCATGAATAACTCCTTCCTATTCCCCACACAACATGGCTTCCATCCTTTCCATAGTACTAACACAGCACTTCTAATCTATATAGATACTGTCAATAAAGCTAGAGATAACGGCAAACTTGTATCCTAATTATTTCTAGATTTGTCTAAAGCCTTCAACATGGTCTGTCAGAGCAAACTTCTACCAAAAATGTCCTCATTAGGTCTTTCTGAGACCACACTTCTATGGTTCAAAAGCTACCTATCCAAAAGATATCAGTCAGTAAAATGGCACACCATCTTCTCCATATCTCTCAGTCACCGTGGTGCACCACAAGGCTCTATCCCTGGTCCCCTCCTCTTTAACATTCTCACCAACACCCTCCATACAGCCACACAAAAGACCTCCCTAATACAGTATGCAGATGGCTCCACACTCACTTGCAAATCTGACAATGTAGCACACCTCCAAAAAATTACTCAGGAAGCTTAAACAGCAACTGAAGCATTATAGAAACTGATGAAGTTTACATCACATGGAATCGCCTATTAGCAACAGTTAAAAATAGATGCAAGAAAATCAGATATAGCAGTCCACGAAAAAAGACAAAAGTAGCGCTGATCGTTGAAATTACTTCACCCCGTGACCAGAGTGTCTTATGTACAGAGACACAAAGTCATAAAATACCAGGATTTACAGGCAGAAATTACAGCAATGTGGAAGAAGGGTACCGAAACAATTCCAATAGTAGTAGGAGCAATTTGTCTTATAAAAAATAATTTACAATTGTAACTAGTTGTGTTATTGATACATGTAACTCCATATGAATTGCAGAAGGAGGCAGTTTTGTGCATATTGCGAGTGATGTGAAGAGCACTTCTGGCTAACATCAAAGGTTGAAACAATACTAATTTCATGAACTTTAATCATGCTTTGACTCAGAAATGGGGTCCATGTCCATCATGGTATTAGAAACCCAAAAGACTTGGAGAAATTAAACCCAAGCCAAAACCCTTCTCACTGTCGCAACTAAAGCTACACTTGCCACTACTTATCTCCTCCCCACAATTCTTTATGGTGCTCCCATCTTCATGATCCTTCAGGCATCACAAAAATCAAAACTTGAACAATGCTATAACAAAGTTGATAAACTTGCAGCAAATATCCCTTTCAGAACCCACCACTGGATAACAATAAAAAGCCTAAATTGGTTAGAACTACCCCATTAACTAACATATATAGCTTCTGATCACCTCTAAAGTTATGCAGAATCCATCTGCTTGTCCAGCACTAAATAACATTCTACACAACTATGCCCCTAGTCAATTATTACAATCCAGTGACCAAAAACTCCTGTCTGCCCACAAACTATCAGATCTGCTGGGCAATGACTATACTTGTACTGTTACTAAGGCCTGGAAGGAACTACTCATCTCTCAGGTCAAGACCCTCCCTCCCATCCTTTAAAGCCCTTCTGAAATAATTCCTTGCCAAAATCTGTCTCTCGTCTTGCTCAACACCAGGATAAACTATATCCCTAACTGTGAAGAAGTATCTATTCATACCTTACATCTCCTTACTCTCCCTGTCTTCACTCACTTCCTTACTCTCTATATATATTGTAAGCCTGCTTTTTTTCTCACTTTGTATTACAATTCTTGTTTGTATTATATTAACTTGCCTTTAATTTCTCGATAAATTGGCTAACATTTCTATAACTATTAAATCATCTTCGTACAACTTGTGTCGATTCTTAACCAATGTTTTCATATTATGTCTAATTTGGTATAATTATTTGAAACTGTATTTGTTTTTTATATTATTTTTAAAGACTGCAAAGTTATTGTTTTTAAAATGTTTTGTAATACTTTGGAGCTTTTCTTCCCAGGCCTCCACTGAAAATGGGCTCTTACCCAGTCAGACTTTCTCGGTAATCAAATGTCAATAAATAAACATTTATCTTATGCTGACTGGGTTAGTCTCACTATGCCAGTAGCCTCTTTTTAGGGGAAACCCAAGCAGGTATTTGTGCTATTAGCAGATATTTGGCCAGGGCATTTCTCCTACTTTTCCCAATAGGTATCATGAGATGTTTTATAAGCACCATCAACTCAAGTTGATGGGGTTTTAGTTTAACATTTTCTCCAAAGGACAGTACACTGAGGAATACACAACCCCCTGTGCTACACTGCATTGTCAGCTATCAATCTACGTGGTATGGGAACAGAACCCACAGCCTTCTGCACCAAACTTAAATGAGCTACCTGTTACACCACTGACTCTGACAGAATAGTGCTAAACATTTTCATCATGTTACCTTAAAGATTTGTAATACCATAATTCATCTTGTTTTGACCAATTTGCCACATTCAAGCATGAATACTTTAGTAAGAAAAACAAAGTGCATCTGTGCTAATTAATTCTTAATTAATTTCAGTGCAAATAAAACCCTGCATCAGCACACATTCTGTATTTGCATGTAACCTGTAATTGTTGATTGCAATACATTTTAGGAAAGACAGTATGTAAAGTATGCAAAACTTAGTTTTACCACTATATAAACAGTATAACAATAACTATTTTTAATGTAAGTTTTATATGTTCTGGTCATTATTGCAGATATTCCTCATTAGTTTTAATCTGCATCTAATACTCCTTGTCTTGTCTCTGTAATGGTCAGCTACACTGGCTCTAGAAGCAATCTAAGGGCTAACAGCTAAGCAAACCTGGGAAAATATGGAAGGTAATAGGAAGGGCAGAATGCTATATACATGGAGCCACCCTTCAGAAAGTTTTGGATTTTTATTACAAGACAGGGAACAATGTACAATGTGATAAGTGCTCAGTCATTCTCTTGTGTGTTCATACATAAATGCATATGTCTCAGTACACAATAGCAGCCCAAATAGTACCTTTGCTGTCTTTTAGGATTGCCCCTTCATGAGTTCATAGGTAAAACTAGGCTAACTGCCCTGAAGGGCCATTTTAAGCCTAGGCAACAACCTGAGGTTAGAATCAAACCTTTGTTCTATGAGGTGAAGATGTTAACCATTAAGCCAAACCCGCCCCCTTCCCTCAGCACAACTTCAGCTCACCTCCCAATAAGCGAGAATTCTCATAAAGCATTTCACTTCTACACAAGCTATCCAGTCTCACAACTGCTCATTTCTGTTTCTGAACTGGTATCCTTGGTGCTGGAAATAGGAATCTACCATTGTGTCAAAAGGATGGTTGGGGAACCTGTTTGATTGAGCAGTTCTCCCCAGCAAGTTGCCAGATTGCTTTCTGAGTTTTAATTTCGCAGAGTACTGCCACATATAGTTCTAAATTTCTGCCAGTATCTACTTAGCTTGCTTTCACAATTGTAGAATATTACATAATTTCATTATTCTGTAAAAGTACCATTTAAAGGCAATAAATCAAAGCATCTCATCCCCAAATCTTAGCCTTCCTAGTAGCTAAAGTTCATCCCACACCCCGCTTGGGACTTTTTACGCTATACTGAGTAAAAGGTCCTATCAACAGTTCATGCTTAGTTCTAACTGAAAGTGCATAATTTTAATGTTCTGAAAAATTGCAGGGAAATGATTGCTATTTTACTGCTATATTTTCATTGAGCTATTCAGCTTATTATTCACAACTGTGACTGCTTCTTCTCTGTGTTCACACAACAATTATTATAGTAAACATACTTTATTTATTTGTTTGTTTGTTTGTCAACCGGGTTAGTGTAGCTGGGCAGGTGCCCTTTTTCAGCAGAGACCCGAGGAGAAAAGCTCCAGATACAATGGTTACATTTAACATTGAATTTACAGGTATGAACAAACATGAAACAAAATACACATAAAAACAAAATTCTATAATGAGTATATTAATTGTTTTAAGCATTTTTAGAAAGGCAACAATTAATGAATTTATAGGAGAGAGAGGAAGGAAGGAGTAGAGGATAGACGTGTCCTATTTATGGGACAGAGTCAAGTTCAGGAAAATAGTAGGGGAGGGGGTAGGGAAAGAGTAAGAGAGATTTAGGACAAAGTTACCCGGTGCAGTAATAGTGTTCAGGAGGTGGTAGCAGTGATTACTGAAATAGAGGTATAAATCTTTTGAATGGGAGAGTCTAGGATGGAGGACATAGAGGCAATGGTTTGATATATATCCTGTGATTTAGAAATAAAGAATGCAATGCTGCAGGTGTAATTGTGTGATAAGTAGCCACAAGCAGGACAGTAGCACTTCAGAGACACATTTAGCACAACCATGCTTGGTGACGCAAAATACTATGGTCAGCATACCATGCAAATGAGCAGATGATGAACTGGAAATGAGCAGCGTTATTAAAATGAGGGTAATTGCAAATGCATTTAAAGGTTAAACAATATGGCAGATTGATTCAGAAAAGTATAAAATAGTGCAATGAGCAGTGACCATAACAGTAGCTGTTTACAGCAAAAACCTGGCATTCAGAGACAGAAACAGTAAAATGATGTCAGGGGTAGCTGAAGGTTTAACAGAAATGTATACGAGTGAGACAATCTTCACAACTGGTAGCAACAGGAGTGTGTGAGACTACCCACCACAACACTGAGGCATCAGACTGCTGCTCACGTTTCATTTCCCTCCATCACACAGAAATAATGAACTGCTACCACATGGACAGAGGCACCAAGCAGGAGCTGGTAGAGATGTGTCTTCCACATGTGAAGGCCCATGAGATGTGTGGAATGCCCATCCCCATGGGCACCAAGGTATGTGTAGCTTTGAGAATACCGGCTACATGGGCCTTCCATTGACTAGTGAGGGACATGGTGAGTGTATCCCAACCATTTGCCTCATGGATATTACACCAGCATCTCAGTCTCATGTCACAGTATGTGGAGAGGCATATCTAGTTCCCATGTGTAGCATAAGAGATGATTAACATCACACAGGTATTTTATGAAATAACCCATTTCTCTGATGTACTGAGAGCCATTGACAGTAACAACATTGCCATTAAGGCCCCACCTGGACAACAGCCTTGAGGGATTCCACATGTCAACTGCTATGTGGTCTGCAATGCACAGGGTGTAGTATATCATGTGTCATTGTGCCACTCAGGTAGTGCCAACAGTTCTCACATCGTGCACCACGCATCTCACTTCTATCAGCAGACGCAAAGCTAGCTCAACCATTGCCCCACCCCCTCAGCTCTTTAAGAGAAAAGCAAAAAAAAAAAAACAAGACATTCCTTCTACTCACAAACCAACTACATGGCTAGATGCATGACACGCCCCCCCCAACCCCTGAACCTCCTTCAACACATTTTATTAAAAAAATTATTCCTTCTTTGCTTACTACACTGTAGCTTACAGTTTTAGACTGCACATGGAGAGCTACAGCTCTCAGGTTTGACGGCAAATGCAATACCAGATTTTAAAAGCTGCTATTACATTAAAGAGTCATTGGGATCAGCTGATTATACCCCCCAGCACTTTGCACTTGAGCAGTTGCCCCTCTCACCCCACCCTAGCTATGCTACTGTCTATCAGTGTCTTGTGAACAGTGATTTTTTTCCCAAGGAATTCTCTTTGGCAATGCTGGATATACCCTGGATTTATGGCTAATGACATTAGTAAAAAACTCACAGACCATGGTGGAGAATCCATGCAACACTGCCCTGTCACTGACCTGAAAACACTGTGGAATGTTTCTTTAGACTGATTAAGGTCTCCTGCTGTCCAGGTGTCTCTGGTGGTGCCATGCAGTATGACCCAGAAACATACAGCAAAATATTTGCTCTTTAGCATTATGCAACATGTTTGTACACATGCAAATACAACAGCATATTGATATTCGAGAAGTGGAAGTCCCAGAGTCAGCAGTGTAGGTGGTACCTGTTGATGAGCCGGCCAAAGGGATGAACAGGTGAGGTGCAAGTGGGCACAGCCCACTGTAGCACTGGATAAGAGGCAGTATCTGGTTCACAAGATCAAGCCACAAGAAAATGAGAGCTCTGTGCCACTTATTAGCATAAGAAAACTAGACAAAACCAAAAATAATGGGATAACAAAGGCCCAAAATCAGGGACAGATTTTAAAATAATTCTCTTACAAACTTAGAAAGTTGGTAGAATAGAGGTTTTACATTAGCACATTTATTCTGAAAGATATGAAGTCTGAAACTCAAATGTCTGTCATTGTTTAGTAACTTTAGTCTTTAGTGGGGGTTACTATAATGGTTAAGGCCTTTCCCTCACAGACACAAGATACAGGGTTTGATTCTCACTTTTGGGAAATTGGTTAGGCTTAAAATGGCCCACAAGGGCAACTAGACTAGTATGGACTTATGAACTAGGTGGGTTGCAAACTGGCCTCACAGATAGAACCCACAGTGTGAAATTAGCTGACTCTAATTCAGACTTCCCAAAGACAGTAAAGCACCAGCAAGTACGGCAAGTGCACAGCTCAAACCAATAGAACCAAACCAAAAAAAGGAGCCAGCACAGGTCCTGTTGGAAATGAGTGTATTAAAAAATACACGTAATGTACACCATAATGACAGACTGCATATACATATGCAATAAGAACAAACTGCACAAACCAGTTTTGGCTAAATAGCCTTCCTCAGTGTGACAAAAATAGTAAAGACCATTGCATTCAAAAGCAGCCCATTGATATATAGGCGTACAATTAGGACAGAGACCAATGAAAATAATACACGAATAAAGTAATCAAAACTGTTCATTTAAACCGGGAGTAAAAAGCCCGTCCAGTTTAACAATCCACTTTTTTTCTTTGCTGTCCAAAACTTGATGTAAACCAGCTAGATCATTGTTATTATGCACAATACAATCAATAATAGTAAATTTGAATGAACCAGTCTGATGGTTACAAATATGCTTATATAATGCACTAGTTTGCTTGTGTATCCTGATATCACTCAAGTGTTCGCTAATTCTAAGCCTGAAAGGCCTAGACGTTTGTCCCACATAAAAAGCTTGACAAGAGCAACTAGCCAAGTAAATTTCCCAAGTTGAGCTGCAATTGCCAAAAAAATCTATTTCATAAACATTTGAAGTGTTTTTACTAGAGAAACAAGTGGTTTTATATATATGTGAACAATTTGAGCAATGGCCACAGGGATGACAACCTACCAACTTATGCCAAGTGATGGTCCTTTGTGTCAATTTTTTTTCTTGCTGGGCCCTTTTATAATGACTAAACAAAGACCCTAAGGATCTGCCCCTACGAAAAAAAAAGGCACATTTATCGTCCAAGATATCCATAAAAGGACCCCCCCCCAAATGTTCCAGTGTCTAGAGATTATATCCATAATGGATTGGGTATTTTTGCCATAAGTGGTAACTAGCCTAATCTGTGACCCCTGAGCAGAAACCCGTTCCTTATACCTTAATAATTCAGATCTATCCTGTGATTCCGCATTCTGATTGGCCACATGGATGTCACCAACCCTGTATCCTCGGGCTCTAAATCTGGCACACAAATCCGATTTAAAAAACTCGTGAGCGGCAGTGCTAGAACATATTCTTTTGACCCTGAGAAATTGACATTTCCGGATAACCCTGATGACATGTTGGGGGTGGAAGCTAGATGCATGAAGTATGGTTTTATTTTGAGGAAATTTGCGGAACACCTGTGTTGCTAAAGTATTAGAAGGAGTGCGTGTAACCAGAACATCTAAGAATGTGATCTCTAGTTGATGCCAAGTTAATTTAAACTCAATACCCCAAATATTTTCATTCAGGTATTCCACAAATTCCTCAAGATACCCAGCGTCAGCCCTCCACACAAGCCAACAGTCATCAAGATATTGCCTCCAAATATCTATTTCATCAAGGTAAATGTTATGACTTCTATCATAAATGAGTGCCTCTTCTATATAGGCCATAAATAAATCAGCATATATGGGGGCAAAATATGCCCCCATTGCCATGCCACGGACTTGCCAAACACATTACTGCTGGAAATAAAAGATGTTCTTATCAAGAACATATTCAGCTAGACATACTAAAAAGGTGTTGAATCCTGGTCTATATAAATCAGCCCTGTCTAGCCAATACTGAAGTGCCTCAGGCCCGCCCAATGAGGAATGTTAGTATTATTTTTTAATACACTCATTTCCAACAGGATTTGTGCTGGCTCCTTTTTTTGGTTTGGTCCAATTCAGACTGTCGACCAGTCACAAGTGGAGTCCCACAGGGTTCGGTCCTGGGTCCTCTCCTGTTTGGTATCTACTTGTCTGAAGTCCAGGCCAACACAAAGAGACTCTGGATGACAAAGTTCACAGACGATTGCAAGTTGGGAGCCATAATTAACTCTCCAAGTGATGTTGACATCCAACAGAAAGGCCTCACTGAGAACTGGTGTCATAACCATGGCTTTAAGCTCAATGCCAAAAAATGTGTCATCATTCCCTTTGGGAAAAACCTGGATCCCATGAATTACCACATCGATGGTAGTCCACTGAACACAGAAGGCATCATAAGAGATCTGGGAACATAGGTTGACACCAACCTCTCTTTTGACCACCACATTGTCCCTGTGGTCAGAAAGTCCTTCTGTGTGGCACATCTCATTACTAAGGGTTTTGCATCCAGGAAGAAAGAGGTCATTGTCTCCCTCTACTCTTCCCTCATTAGGCCAGTCATGGAGTACAATGCCCCATTTGGCATGTACCGCACTAGACACCTACAACAACTGGAGAGGCTGTAAAAATACCTCACAAAGAGGATTTTAGGCCTTAAACACTTGTCCTATATGGACAGGCTCAAAAAACTCCAACTATTCTCCATTTCATATTGCCTGCATAGAGGTGATGTCTGCTTGACTTACAAAGCCATGTGTGACCCAGCTCTGTTAGAAAAGCTACATCTAAAGAAATCCAAATCCCTCTGCACTACACGCTCTAGAGACCTCAACCTCATTGCCACAATCAACAGAACAAACTGAAGGGACAAGTTCATAACCCAGAGACTGCCCATGCTATGGAATAGACTTCCCATACATGTCAAACAGAGCACATCACTGGCCCTATTCAAGAGAAATCTTGACAAGTGGATGGGAAATAGAAAATTCACCCCAGGGATCACTCCAGTGGGTCTACTTGACAGAGTCATCGGGAACTAAGGTTGGGTGGCACGATGCCAGGGTAATCCTATAGGCTAGGCTTGTAAAGGCTGCAGGGCCATTAGCCTAGTACACAACTATGAACCTAGGAAACAATAGTTTACCAGAAAACTAAAAATCAATGAGGAGCAGTCCAAAAATATGAGGCAGAAATCTGGACATACTGCAAAAATCTGTACAATGAAGAGGTATGCCAGAGAGAGAGAGAGATGCC